>NC_088203.1:56980587-57280587 GCF_037126465.1 Ornithodoros turicata | reverse complement strand
ACTTGGAAATTATTTCGTATACGTTTGTGTGCCGTGTGTTACGAAGATTACGTGATTAGAAATGCAGACTTGGCCTGCACGTCATGCTCGTAAAATCTTTCGTTTGCATTGTGGCATCTGATAATAGATTCGCTTTTCGCGAAGACTTCGTAATATCTCGCAGGTACTGAACCCGAATGCGATTGTAAAAGTTGTCGCGAACGCTTTGACTTATCCCGCCGCAATCAGTTATCTTGTCTTATTTCCCGTTTTGCCCTATCTTGGACGGCTCATTTTTCCTATTCAGTCATACAAACGGACAACTGTGTTGACGAAAATATTTATTTATTTATTCCGCAGTCCAATCGGGTTGCTTGTCAAAGACGCCTTTTCTTCTTCTTTTACTACGTCTGGGCTAGTGCAACTGATTGAGAAATATACATGCACTGTGGAATTTAATTCATGAAATATAATAAGTTTTCACAAGAGATTAGTGATGTATCATGCCTCTAAATTTCAATGACCGATCCTTCTCCGGCAATTCTATCCTTCGGGTGTTGAACTTGTACAGAGTGCTGTCGAGTAAAACCTATTTGGTGGTCAGGTCTCATTCCATATGAGAATTCTTACACAAATTGTGGAATAGTCGTTTCTTTAACAATCTTCAATCTAATCATAAGCTGTTTTCAATGTGATGCGTAGAATTCGTTATAATGATGACAAAGATTACATTTATTGTTTCAGTTATACACTTGTTTATTTCGATAAATTACAGTTCTATTTCAATCTCTGAAGTTTTCGTTTGTTGTCTTCATTGATGAACTCCGAAGACATTAAATAGTTTATTCTGATTGTTGGGCGCTTGAATCCAGCGTTGATTAACGCAGGCGCTGTGTTGTCGCCATGTTTGTATTGCTTCAACTTGCACTTTGTCGCGATGAACTTGCACAGTCTCTTATTGATGTTTCCTTTCTTTGTATGAAGACTCTTGAATGGCGTACAAGAGAGTATTAGATGGAAATCGTCCGGTGGTCCACCACAATTGATATGTTTGTTGAGTTTCAAAATGTGATAATACATCAGACCTTGCACAACAATATTGAACTTCTGCTCATTCGACATCGTTGCAGAGACAGGTAGAAGAAAATAATTGCGTTGCCGTGGTAGTGGAACATATCATGTCATAAGATTTTATGTACTTCCCATCTCAGATATGTGTAATTTCAACAAATCCGTAATGAATCGTGCGATATAGACCGCTTGTATATGATAATTTGATCCGACTGCTTTCTTGATGAACGCAATGCCCATTGCAATGATTACAGTTACATCTGGTCTAGTGTATTTCAATTCTTCGTTAGCAAATCTCAAAAACTCCGCCATCAATCCCAGTGGCCCTTCCGACGTTGCTGTGCAGATATTTTTATAAGTATTGTAGATTCTGCATATAAATTCTTGCACCTCCAGTTCTGTAGCTTGTACCATATCTCCGAATACGACCATGTCTAGGACGTATGAAAATGCAGCGATAATGAAATCGTTTCGCGGCTCCTCCTTTTCGAAGCAGTTTTTTATCATATCTTCCCATAACTTATGGTATCGAGTACAAAATATGTCCATCTTTTCAATGTAGAGCAATTGTCTCTTCTGTTTTCAAGTGCACATCTACACTTAATTAAAAGCATATCTATGTTTATTTTATTGATTAAAATTTTATTATCTGGTTTAGAATGCTATAATCTCCACCTGTCGTGAGAATTATTGTTTTGATTTTGTTTCAAGTATTGACTCGATTGATATTCTATGAGTTCTGAACTTACTGCCTGAAATAATTATTGTCTTGTATTTGTTTCAATTGTTCACTCGATTGACATAAGTAAGTACCTCTAAGATGGGAATGCCTCATAACTCTGAGTTTCATTTCACATTTGATATTTCTGTGTGGTTCATTAGAAATTTCTATTGCAAGATATTACAAAATTCACGTAATTAAATTTGTTTCTCGTTTTTGATTGAGTATCGTTGCTACCAATTAATAATTTGGACTTTCTCACGTGTTCAATAACAATATCGCAACTCTACAAACTTCGTCGACTTGACAACCACTTTGATGAAAGATTTCCGTCTCAAGGAAAGGATGCCAAAAGATAGTGATCACCGCGAGTGATATCGACATCTGTTTGCGCTGCACAATAAAATATATCGCCTTTGAACTCTATTACCTGACCTCTAGAGCGCCCCGTTTGCTGGACGAAGTAATATAGCCTCTAAACCTTTGAGTGATAAAGCATGCGCGGTGCTATGGTCACATAGATAGAGACATAAAGTCTCCCGGCTTTGAGGAAAAGAGTGAAAACAGTGCATATTTTCTACGTCTTGGATACCTCCATCAAGGTTCATAGTGTTTGTTAGAATGAAAATTGTATATTGTTCGATTTTATGATGGTTCAATGATAGATTATTTTCCTCTGTTGTTGTTTACGTGTCGCCGCGTGTTCCTCTGTTCTTCAGCGTTAAGTCTGTGCTATAGTGTTAAGTCTGTGCTATTTCGCCTTTTGATAGATTGATTAGCTATTATTTCTCTATGTGTTGGATGGTGCGCAGGTTTGGCTCTCTATTAATTGTAGCTGTTGATTGTGTTGTTTCTCGTTATTTTCTTACGTCTAAGCTGTTCACTTAATAAGAAATTAAACGTTGAGTAATGTTGCAATATGAAATTGAGATTCCCTATTGCGCTCGAAATGTTATGACAGATATTCACGGTATTGCAATGATGGTTCGCACGTATAGGAATACTAGACTTTTTATAATACAACTTGTAATTTGATTGTAATCATATTGATTAAGAATATCATCTTTGTAGTGGTATAGATTTTATTTCTTCATGTGTTCGTGCCGTTCGTGTTCCGTGGTCTTCCATACATCTATCGGCACCCGTCTTCAATACATCAGGGCAGATATAGATCTGGTTGTTGGCTAGGAGCGTGCTATGTGGTGAAGTTCATTTTTAACATGTTTATTTTCTGATGAGTTTGATTTTTTCTTCTGATTTTCTGAATGATAGATTACTCTGTTGTTTTGATTAGGAATATCTTCTTTGTAGTGGTATAGATTTTATTTCCTCTTGTGTTCGTGTCGTTCTTGTTCCGTGGTCTTCCATACATCTATTGGTACCCGTCTTCAACAAATCAGGATAGATATCATTAGTTCTGTTTGTTGGCTAGGAGCGTGCTATGTGGTGATGTTCAGTTTTAACATCTATTTTCTGATGAGTTTGATTTTTTCTTCTGATTTTCTGAATGATAGATTACTATGTTGTTTTGATTAAGAATAACTTCTTTGTAGTGGTATAGATTTTATTTCCTCTTGTGTTCGTGTCCCATAGTCTTCCAGGGTCTCTGCTGTTCACAGTTAATTACATACAACTATCAGAACTTCCCACTACTGCACTGATGGTTCTCACGTATAGGAATATTAGACTTTTTATAACACAACTTATAATTTGGTTTAGAATCATATTGATTAAGAATATCTTCTCTAATTAAATGTGGTGATCGTTTCTCGTTTTGATATGGTGTAGCTATTATTTCCCTACATGTTGGATGATTGGTTCTATATTAATGCTATGTGTTGATTCGAATTATTTCCTTATGTCTGCGCTATTCACTTCAATAGAAATTGATTAATTGTGTCATGTTGGAATATTAAACTTAGCTATTGTGCGCGAAATTATTTACATCTATCAGATTCTCACATCTCAGACTTTTTATAATAAAACTTGTAATTTTGATTGCAATCGTAATGATTAAGAACATCTTCTTTGATTAAATTACATTTTGCTGCATTTGTACTGCATTTTAATTCATTGAAAACTTGTGTGTATGATTAGAGTTAATAAAAAATATTGTGTTTGATCTGTGATACCTATTCAATGCTATTGCATCATGCCTGTAATAAGTATATTGTTTGTTACGGGTATTGTATTGTGTTTTTCTGCTTCAGGTTTTTTGGCTGGGTTTCTCTCCACCACATAGAGTCACAGCATAATTCCTTGCACTATTGATTTTAATAAATATATTTTCACTTGTACTTTTTGTGTATGTCTATCCTTTGCATGTCTGTACTTGCATGTAAACAGCCCACTCCGCAACTGTTGTACCGGAAAAAATTTCTGAGGGAAGTCGGCCCTAGTGGAAAAATGGTGAAAGAAGTCGGCCCAGGCTGAAAAATACGCTACGATAAGCACACGCGCAGCCCTCCCCCCGCCGGTAGCGCTCGGACAACACTCCACACAGAGTCACAGCATAATTCCTTGCACTATTGATTTTAATAAATATATTTTCACTTGTACTTTTTGTGTATGGCTATCCTTTGCATGTAAACAGCCTACTGCACACCTGTTGTAGCTGAAAAAAAATACGATTGAAGTCGGCACAGATTGAAAAATGACGAAGGAAATCGGCCCAGGTTAAAAAATGTGAGAGGGTAAACGCGCACGCAGCCCTCCGCCCACGCGCCGCCCCCCGGGTGCGGGAAAAAGTACGCGAACCAAGTCGGCCAAGGCTGAAAAATTTTGAAAGAAGTCGGCCCAGGCTGAAATATGTGAGAGGGTAAGCGCGCACGCAGCACTCCCCCCGCCGATAAGCACGCGGACAACCCTCCGCACACGCGCCCCGCGGGGAAAAATACGCGCAGGGCTCAGGGCAGGGCCCAGGGGTCCATGTCGTAGTTTAACATTGTCGTAGTTTCACAACCGCTACCCATACTACTCACGAGAAACCAAATGATCTTCCTTTAGCTATAACCTGAAGATGCAGTATCATTTATATCTTAAAATGCATATGCCCTGGACAAACTGTTTATATACAAAAGGGTATATATTTATATACCTTTAAGATGGCTTGTTGCAAGCACTGATATGACTGCATACTACTGTGTAATGTTAATGACAATCACGACTAAGAGGTCAACATTACAACTTACCTTTAGTGTGACCGCCCCTTGTCTTATTGTGTGGAGGCGGTGGTTGATCGTTGTACACTATATGCATTATATTCTACACAGGGAAGAAAAACGCGTGCAAGGCAAACGAAAAGTGAGTTAGATATACAATCAATGGCGAATGAAATGAATGTCGGCAAATACAGAGCAAAAGATTCTTCTGATATGGTGATGATTGACGAAGAGTCGGATCGCTTTTCTCAGTGCAAGCTGTCGTTAACTATCCGCTCTATATAGGTTAACCCCTTATCATTCGAAATCATCTGCTCTGCTCTGCCTCCGTCTGACCTATGTACACAAAACCACAAGCTAGCGGTATAGAACATACCACATATTTTGCACGAGGGACAAAAACTAAAGTTCGGTGTAAATTATGCTCTCCGATTGGGATTTCAAAAAAGGACGTGTGGTCCAGACTTAAGTTATTTTTGGAGAAAATACGCACTCCAAGATGGTTTGTTATGGCACCACGCACTTCTGATCTTGCAGATTTATATTTTCTCGAACAGAGAACTGCCCGAAAAGCGTCCGTGGCATCAACTTCAAATCATACCCGACATGCAGCAACCTATCCATTTGTAATTTAAAGCTCCTGTTACCCGATGTGAGCACGATTTCGTCAGAGCATTTTTGACAAAGGAATTTACTAGACCGTTTTTTACCAGCTGGGTGTAACAGCTCTTTCTCGGAAGGTTCGGTTTTCCGTTTAGTTTGTCATAGACCCAGCACAACCCATTCTCAAGCTTTACTACGCCACAGTGACATTCAAAACCTTAGCTTATCATTAAGATGGAACTGTTTCGTGAACACCAACTCAGGAGCAGAAACACAAATAGAACTTCGCAAACCTAGCTCAGGCCGATTTTGGAACGAGACACAAGAACTAAATCGTCAACAAACCTCGCTACAAGCACATCCCCTGCCTGACAAGAGTTTACAGACGGACATTGATTGACAGGCGCCTCCAAGTTTTCTATCGAGAAAAAATACCTGACAGTGATATCTGAATGAAGGAGGAAATTAGCTTCTACCACGTAATCAATCTGTAATCATAACACGTATGTGCAATAGCCATTGCACTATGCACCTAGCACAAAAGAAAATAAAAAGGAATGATCGGCAGCGCAGCGTAGCCTGTGTGCCGCACTTGCTTGACTATGTCAGTAATAAAACCATGGATTGGAACCTGAGCTGAAACCGAATCGAAGACCACTAAAAATCGTTTTTTTTTTTACTGAACCGGAACTGAACCGAAATTAACCTGAAGCGGTTATTGGTTCGCGAAACGGTTTACGTAGGATGCTTGATTCAGCAAGCCAGTCCTACAGTGCTTCTTTTACAAAGCCTGTAACGAAGTTTCAGTGGTTGCAGTACGTTTTGAAAGCCTCATCTGTAGAAAGATCAAGTGCATTCGTTCGACAAATTCACAAGCCGAAATGCGCATCAACGAGTGTTTAATGCGGTAGTGATTTCCTTTCAGTGTACCTAGTTTCCTGGGGCTGCCTGAAGCGGCAGGCTAGATGAGAGTTTATCGTTGTTCTTGCTTTTTGAGATACCTTATGTGAAGCTCGTACCCTTCACCAACCACAATATGAATCTAGTACAAAGTACTGCCTCATTCGGCGACAGAGCTCATTCGTACAGTCTTGGGAAGTAACGCAGTTACAAGTAAGTAGTTACAAAAAATGTAACTTGTTACTGTAACTAGTTATTTGTCACGAAAACGTAACTTCTAACTGATACTAGTTACTTTTCTCAGCAACTAGTTACAGTAACTAGTTACTTTATTTCGAAACTGTATATTTTCACGATAATTTTACCCACTTCGCATTTCTTTCGCAACGCGATAGGCCTGTTGCGCTGGGCCAGGTGGCGCAGCGTAGCTTGGTTGTCAGCGCCGCTAGTAGCGACCTTTCAACACACGGCCGCTCCCTAGCAGACGGCACTCAGTCTACATTGGCTAACTTGGTGTGGCGTTATCGTGTATCGTCTGTTTTCCGGATAGAAAAAAGTCAAAAGGATCGACAAATTCTTTCAAAAAAGTCGCTGAAACATATGTACAATGCGCGGCACGATGTACGAGGGGCGTTCAAGTCAAACCGGGACTTTTCATTTTTCGCTAAAGTAAAATGAACTTACAGGCGAGAAATTAGTTTTATTTTTCAACGTAATCTCCAGCTGCACTAATGCACTTGTCCCAGCGTTTCACGAGGGCTTGGATGCCAGCAGCGTAGAAATCCTTACCGACGCGATCGGACCGCATTCTTGACCTCGTCGTCGCAGCTGACGTGGCGGCCCCCAACGCCTTCAGTGGCCCGAAGAAACGGAAATGGCTGGGGGCGACGTCCGGACTGTAAGGGGGATGTGGCAGCAACTCCTAGCCAAGTTCCTGTAAGGCACGTGTCGTGGGATGCGCGGTATGCGGGCGTGCATTGTCCTGTAGGAGGAGGACTCCTTTGGTGATGAGGCCCGGCTTTCCGAAACTGGAGGTGTTCATGAATGATAGTGTTCAACGTTCCCACAGAAAGGTCCGTCTTTCTCGCCAGTTCGATACATGTTATCCGTCGGTCCTTGAGGATCAGGCGCTCCACAAGTTGGACGTTCTCAGGAACTCTGACGCTGGGCTCTGAGCCGCCCCGGCCGGGATCGTCCAGGACTGATGTACGGCTATCTCGGAACCGTTTGCACCACTCAAACGCTTTGCTGCGGCTAAGTGTACCGTGGCCATGCTGGACCTGAAGTCTTCTGTAAATTTCAGATGACTTTAGGCCTTCATTCACGAGAAACCTCACGGCAATTCGCTGTTTGATGTGCGCGCTCACCTCGTTGTCGGCCATCTTGTCTAGCACGTGTCTTCTGTTTTGCACAAACCTTGGACCACTACGTGGTGAACGAGGAGGCCTGTCGCGTGTGAAAATTATGAAAAAGAAGTAGCGCGAGCCATTTGTACACTCAGGAGACAGAAAGTCCCGGTTTGACTTGAACGCCCCTCGTACATATGTAGAACGTGTGTATGCCTCGAATGATGCTGTTTGTTAGGGTGTTTAGTGTGCTTCTCTGGTACACTGGGGGTGCTCCTATTCCTTCGATTCAGTTGAGTTCTCTATCGTTCTTCGATCCCCGGCTTTGCGACTCGCCTTCAGTGCTCTCCGATTCATCCCAGATCGTGGGGCTTGGCGAATCACAAACCGGTAAGCTCTCAGTGTGGCCAATCGAGCTCGTGCCATGTCATATTCAAGTTTCGAAGCAATGCCGACAGATGGCGCCCGCACCGGAATAGTTTAGTATTGATTCATTCGACCGCCGGGTACGGCGGGAACACTACCAACATTACCTCGAGCGGGAAGTAAGCTCGATCATGGGTGGCTTTCGATTCTTACTAACAGGTCGCAGTGAGTCTCGCTGTTTCCTGTAGACTAAGTTCATTCGAAGGAAAAGTGCTGCACCGGTCCATAACTAGTTCTTAAATACATGCGAGGTCCATGGCGAAAAGAATGTGAGAGGGTTGCACTGCTTGAACTAGTTCAGGGCCGGGGTGCAGGCGAAAAGAATGGACCTACTATGAAGGGGACCACAAAGTAACTATGAAAGTGAATTTGCGTGACCAAAGAAAGCCCTGCCGAGAGGCGGAAACAAGCGGAAAGTGAACTGAAGAAAATGTAAACTACGAGAGAAGTGCGGCAGAATGGATTGTTTATTTTCTTCATGACAGCGAAAGACGGTCCCATAAACATGCATTCGCTTATCGCAACAATGACCAATATGGCCGGCAGGTGACTGTCAGATTTAGCGCGGTAATGTGTTGTACGAGCATATCATGGAACACGCTCGCCCACAAAACAGAACTCTGACTCAGTTACTGGGTTACTGTCTACAACCCTGCACATAAGTAGATGCCGGTTCGCCGTTGATCACATGATGTTATGACGTCACGGAAAGATGAACGAAAGAACGAATCTTTTGAACGGTTGAGTGAACCAAAGTGAACTGGATTGCCCATCACTAGTAGGCGCGTGTTATGTGCTCCTCCTTGGGTGTTTGACCTCGATAGGAGGCTACCGAAGGGGTGTGAGGGAAGTGCGCTAGGTTATGCGCGGTACTCTCGCGTGTGGTACGGTAGAATTAATAGGCGCGTTAAGGGCCGGTAAAATACTTGTTACAAAGAGTCACTTGATGACATTTCGATTCGAAGTGGCCGCTGTACCGACGGGCAACATGGAAGATGCTCCGAAGGTTCCTTGGCCAATGTATGAGGGTACATTTGATATGGTGTCCTCTACGGACGTCAACATCAAAGTTCGTTGCAAGACGTGCAAGAAAACTTATTCATGCAGCAAGACATCTACAGCCAACTTGTAGAAGTACCTTGAAGTAAGTTACCTTATATTGTGAACATTTTGTCGGCATTAGTAGATTACCAAACGGTTTTTCAGATGAAGCATCCTGGTCTGCACCGTGTTGCACAGGAGAAGCGTAAAGCTCCGGATGGTGAAAGTCAACCAAGCACTCAGGCTAAACAGAAGAAATTGGTGGAACTGGTAGCCACGTCGTCTACAGTATCTCAGAGACAAATAGACCGGGCTATTTTAAATTTTGTTGTGGGGAGCATGCAATGCTTTTCCGTTGTGGAGAACGAGCAGTTTAGACGCATGACTGAGGTACTCCAGCCTTCAAAAACAGTAATCGGGCGAAAAGCTCTTGTTGCCCTGCTCGACAGTGCTTACGACGACATGAAGCAATCACTTGTTGAGAGGTTAGGGAAGGTTTCTGCCGTCTGCTGCACAGCCGACTGCTGGACTGCTTTGAACAGGTATTCCAATATGCTGAACGTGCAGGAAGCAGACTAGCGTTAAATCAGCGTGCTTTTAATTTTAACAGGAGCTTCATCGGCGCCACCGCAGACTGGATAGACGAAAGGTCGTTGGAGAGAAGATCAGCGGTGATAGCGTGCCGCAAAATGTCTGGTCATCACACCTACGACAAGTTACCGAAATGTAATATATATATATATATATATATAGCATAACTTCAATGTATGCAATAAACCCTGTTGATCTCATTCTTTGCTTGCAAAATTTATAAAGTAACTAACTTGTAACTGTAACTAGTAGCTGTAACTAGTTACAATTTTCACAGGGTAACTGTAACTGTAACTTAGTTACTTTTGAAAGTAACTTTTCCCAAGACTGCATTCGTGGCAATGTGTAGCCCGCCAGAAAGAAGTTAACGAAGAAACAAAAAGCAACGTGCTTGAGGCATCCTGAATTTCGAGCATGCCTGAAGGCGCGAAACTCTCGGCGAAATTTCCTGCCTGACCTTCTCTCTCTCCCGCATTTACCTATTTATTTATTGTCATCAGATATTGCCACCTTATTGTCGTAAATGTAATGTTTCGAGCAGTCGCAAAATTCGCTTCTGGGCTCTCTTCTGAGCAGAACAAAACGTTCCATTCCGCCAGGTATTACAGTCAGCACTTTCACTGCGCTCCTGTAATTTATATGCCCAGGCTATCTACAACGCACTGATACCTTTGGCGCTCTACTACTCTCATCAGCCAAATTTCTTCTTGCAGGGCGCAGTGAGATCACAGTTCAGTGAGAGAAAATTGCATTTAACGTGCCTTAAGCCATGTTTGAGCTGCGATATCAGTAGACTAAGATTTTTAGCTTCGGAGAACGGTTGAAATCGGTTCGAACCTTTATTTTTTCTGCTCTAGACCCAAACCTGAACTTCGCTAATATGGTTGAACCCGAACCTGGATCAACCCTCCCCCCAAAAAAGGAAAAAGGTAAAGAATAAAAAAAATAATGGTTTCAATCCCTGAATAAAACATGACCCGTCGAACTCACTTCTGGCTCCTTCTTGTCAGTAAGGTGCTTGATCGTCCAAGCGATAGGATTGTTTACTTTGTAAATATCGCTCGTTGAGAAAGTCCAATACTGTGATTTGTCCTTCGCATCAGTGTAGGCGTATTCCCCTCCCTTTGGCTGCATGAAGTTCTCGTTTCTTGGCTGCATTTTTGGTATTTTATACATTAGGTGCCTGCGGGAAGAGAAACAATGTCCAGTCAAAATAAATATAACTGCAAAGAACTCATGGCCGGATATTGCATTTTACGGCACTAATAACACGAAATAAGTAAATCCGTAAATGTTGTTCCTCCTGGGTATAACTATTATCTTCCAATTGCTTGTGCCTCAAACTACATGTAATGACTAAGATTTTTCGTGGCCACTTTTGCGACACAGAGATCGGATATTTTAATATTTTCTTATCCACACATTCCCTCTTCCATCGCCCACACGCAAGACTCCCACCTGCAGGCGCGTTTAACACAGGTGCAAAAATCAGCGGACGGGGAATACGATAGGAATCCAAAGTAACATTTCTAAAGTGGGCTAACGATAGAAGTGCATAGTAACCCCACCAAGACTTCATCAAAGACTGGTGGGATTAATACGTCTCAAGCATTGCTGTTCATTTCAACAGAAAGGACACCAAGCGTTTTCGAGCTTCTCCATCTGTCAAGGTAGACCTGTACAATGTAGCTGGTCTACTCGAAACAAATGCATTCGCCTACAACCCCGAGCCAATTGAACCTCGTTATTGGCAGCTCACCATGGAGCCCAAAGCTCCTACTCCGCCAAAAGGGTAACAAAGTCCCGTCAGCTGTCAGGGATCTCTCGAAAAGTACACTCCGATGGAAAAATCAGATTGATACAGCTTTGTCGCAGTACCTAGGGGTTACTGGGCACTCACAAGTTCGAAGATAACAACTCAGTTTTGATGGTGATTGTGGCACTACGACGACAGATGATTTCACGTGCGTCTGGACAGCACGCGATTAAATCGCCCCTCGTGGATTTCCACGGACCTACTTGTCACGTGACAGTTCGTGTGCTGTTACACCCATAGCGTGCGTTTCATCCTGTCTGCATGCATTCCGCTGCCTCTGAGCGCCCTATATAGCAAAGCGAATATCACATATGGATTAAGCAACTGAAGGAAAAGGTGCAAACGCCAGTATTCGAACCTGGGTACTCTGGAGCTAAATTGTCGTGAGTTTGACTGCGTTTACAGCACCTTTTCCTTGAGCTGCTTAATTCGTGAGTTTCTGGGCGTTCGAGGCAGCGGGGGGTTTGGGTCGTTCAAAACCCTCCCGAAACCTTACCTTTGGTAGTGCATTTGGGAGAGGGAAACGAAGGTGAGACCCTCCTCCCCATGTAAAGTTCCACTCGAACCCCTCCCGAAATATTTGTTCTGGCTACGCTTCTTGTTGGACGTTTATGTGTTTGTGTAGTCTATATAATTTGTAGTAACAAGAAAAAGCGGCTCTTCAGACAGCCGAAAAGAAGCGGCTCTGAGTCAGTATTTGCTCTTTACCGCAACTGTGCCAAGATACTCAGAGAGACAGCACAGAATGCGAAACGTAGCTTCTTTTCAAAAGATATTCCTAACATGCTTACAATTAATCCAAATAAATTTTGGCGTGTTACTAACCCCAAATCAAACCAGGCGATTTCTCTGAAAGATGCTGATGGTTCAGTTGTTCCCGATTTGGTGTCCTGTAACATTTTTAATAATGCATTCGCTAGTGTTTTTGTTGATGATTCACGTTTTCAACCATCATTGTAGCAGCCGTACCAATTTCCTCCTATGTGTCCAATTAATACACCTAATGGTATTGAGAATGTCATTGAAAATATGAAGCTGTCATCCGCCTGTGGCCTTGATTGCATCAATGTTAAAATGTTAAAGAACACACAGGCAATCTCATCCCAATACTTATCTCTAATTTTTTCTCAATCTCTTGCCTCCGGTATTGTTCCTAGAGACTGGCGTTTGTCAAAGATAGTTCCACTCTTTAAAAAAGGCGATAAGCTGGATCATCTGAGTTATCGTCCGATAGCTTTAAGTAGTGTCTCATGCAAAATCCTTGAGCATATAATCTTCTCGCGTGTCTCCACTCACCTTGAGTCAAATAATTTTTTTCACCGTAACCAACACGGCTTTCGAAAGGGCTACTCATGTGACACCCAATTAGCTAGCTTCATACATGACATTCAGTTTAACTTAGACAATAACATTCGCACGGACGCCATATTTTTAGATTTCTCCAAAGCATTCGATACTGTCATTCACCCAGGTCTTCTTTATAAGTTATCGCTACTTAACTTACATCCCCTTGTTTTTAGCTGGTTGAAAAATTACCTCCACGACCGTTACCAAATAACGCTGGTAAATTATGCCCTCTCTTCTCCATTACCTGTGTTATCCGGCGTACCCCAGGGATCAGTACTTGGACCACTTCTCTTCCTAATCTTTATTAACGATCTTCCTAATTCCCTCTCTTCAAATATTCGCCTCTTCGCAGATGATTGTGTTCTCTACCGCAGCACATCTTCCGTTACTGATCAGCTAGCACTTCAACATGACCTTGATCTCATTTCCACGTGGTGTTCTAACTGGAAGCTTTCCCAATACGTCTAAATGCTCGCACGTTTCTTTCACGCGTTCTAGACAACCTTCTAACGCTCATTACACCTTAAATAATTGCCCCCTTTCTAAATCTGACTCATATAAATACCTAGGGATTCATCTAGTTTCGAATCTTAGTTGGACGACTCACGTTAATGCAATTATCAACGAAGCTTACCTTAAACTTGGATTCTTCCGCCGTAATTTAAAGCATGCGACACCATCTGTTAAAAGACTAGCATACACTACCCTTATTCGTCCTAAATTAGAGTACGCTTCCTCTATTTGGGATCCGCATTTACTTACACTAATTAACTTACTAGAATCTTTCCAAAACCGTGCCGCACGGTTCATATCTAATGTCTATTACTATCCTTGTAGCATTTCATCAATCAAGCTATCTCTAGACCTTCCTGATCTTGTGTTACGCCGGAAGTTTCTACGACTTTGTCGTTTTCACAAGTTTTTTCACACCATTTTACGACCGAATTTCATCACAGCTGCTTCCTATACATCGCCGAGACATGACCACATTCTTGAAGTTCAACGTTTTCTATGCAACACTGACCGATTTTCTCGTTAATTTTTTCCGTACACATCCAACGCGTGGAACTGTCTTCCTCAGAACATTGTCATAATTAACGATTACATTGTATTCAAGCGAGAACTAGCCAATTTCCTGTGTATTTAATATTTCCGTGTTATTTATATTCTACTTGTGTTAACTTTTATCTTTGCTTACCCCCTCATTTAATGCCCCCCTTAATGTCTTGAGGTACTACCATAAATAAATAAATAAAATATTTGTTGGTATGCCTTGGGCTAAATTCTCGTTGTTTGCATCACACATTAATCTCGAGTCGTGTGTCTGGCACGGTCTAGAGTCACTAAATAAGCGCAACATATTTAGTGACTCTATAGGCCTTGCCAGTACCTAGATCTCGAGACACGTATTCTCGGGTTGCAACAAAAACAACCGGGCTTTGATGATTTGCAGTCTCCCTACTCTCAATAATCAAGTAATGTGCAAGTAATGTGCTGTGCAGCACCACGGAAGAAAACAGACGCGCAGCACCTGTTTTACATTCAAACTGTACTTTGATGTGAATACATCCTGCTAGCACATTGGGTTGACATTCATATGCTGTAGCTTTCATTTGATACCCAATAACAAAAAACATGGTAAGAACTGAGTAATAACAGTCCATGAACGTGACAATTTGATGCATGCAGAATTTTCTCACGTTTACCAGAAGTGACAAGATAACCCTTATATTTCTAGCTTTGGTTGAACCTCTGGAATAAGACATGAGAAGAGATCCAAGCACACTTCAGACCGAACCTAGGGTCTGCATCTCATAGCGAACAATGTTAGCCTATATGTGACTTGGTGAGTTTGTCATCGTTTCGCGTGCAATTAGGTATTTCTGATAATGCTCCTGATGAAAATACCTCTACTGAATATCTTCCTTCACACGGATATCTAAGTCGCCGTCTACATTACTATGGCTTTTGGTATCCTCAAATGACCGTGAACTATTTAAAGGGACCATGAAGAGATCTGAAGAACCTCTGTAATCATAAGGGAGTTGCCTCAGGACAGAAGCCGCCGATATTTCGAACAGAGACTGTTCTTCTTCTGGGCACCGTCCTCATCATTGGCATGGTATTTAAAGGGTTAGGTGTGACGTGTTTAAAGGTTCATGCGAATTGTGGGTCAACAGCCCGGAGGGAAGAAAGGTTAGAGTGTGGAAGGGATTATGTGAACGTAGTGATCTAGGCTACAGACCGGTTACAGAAAAATGAAAGGTTCACGAACACGTGGACGAAACGGGACAACAGGCAGGAATTGGCAAGCCTAGCGAAAGATAAGGAGGTTAGTGGTTACGTGGGGAAAATTCCAGAACGAGCAAAAGTTTTTTGTTTTAAATATATATATATATATATATATATATATATATAGATTAGAAGCTTAGGAGGGCGGTTGACCACGAGAATGAAATAATCAGGAAAAATGAGAAGACGACAAAGAGCTTACAGGAAAACACAAAGGGGAGTTTATTAACACATATAGGGATAGGGGTCGACGTTTCGACAGTCAGCGCTGCCTTCGACGGGACTGGGGTTTGGTGACGTCTTCTCATTTTTCCTGATTATATATATATATATATATATATATATATATATATATATTTGTAATACGAAGTTGTGGCATGCAATAACGAAAGTAGAAAGCAGTGGCCATGCAGAACATAACAGATGATAATGGAGGTAGAAGGGAAAAGCATATTTTATTTGTGAAGTGTTTCTAGGGTGCCTTGTGATTTGTTGATACCGGACGGGTGAAGAGCGTTGAACTTGTATATGAGATAAGACTCCCTATCACGTCTGTCACGTGTGGATCTAAAACCCGGTTTCCAGAATATATAGTTTAATGTTGTCAAAATTGTGACCAGGAACGTTAAAGTGTTCGGCGACTGCTTTGGGGAGTTTGTTGGACGTGTCGGTTCTGTGTCCGGTAAGGCGGTTGTTCATTTGTTGGCCGGTTTCACCAATGTATTGCAAAGAGCAGTCGCCGCATTCAATGCAGTATAAGACATTGGAGCTTGTGCATGTGAATGCGTGGTTAACGGGGTGGGTGTAATTGCTCGCAGTGCTTTTGATGGAGTTAGCGTGTTGAACGTGCTTGCATGTTTTGCTGCGCGGGAGGTTGCAGGGTCGTGTTCCCGTGTACGGGGTGCTCGTTTTGCTGATTTTGGCATTGACCAAGGAGTCTGCCAGGTTTTTTGCGCGTCGGTATGTCACCTGTATGGGATTTGTGAATATATTGCTAAGCCGGTCACTGCTTTGGAGGAGGGGCTCGTGCTTCTGTAGAATGGCTTTGATGTTTGGAAGTGCGTTGGAATATCTTGTGATGAAGCTTATTTGGCACGCTTTGGATTTTTTCGAACCTCGTCACGATCAAGTGTGAGTGCCTTGCGACGGAATTCGGTTAGGAGGGAGTCTGGATAGTCCCTTTGGGCAAGTGTACTGCAGAGTTCGTCAAGCTTCTCAGCGTAATCTGTGTCGTTTGAACAAATTCTGCGTAGTCTTACACTCTGCCCATTAGGAATTCCAACCTTACAGTGACGCGGGTGGTGACTCTTGAAGTGAAGGTATTGTTGTTTGTCAGTTGGCTTTTTGTACAGGGTTGTGATGAGGTTGCCGTTGACCCACAATTTGCATGAACCTTTAAACACGTCACACCTAACCCTTTAAATACCATGCCAATGATGAGGACGGTGCCCAGAAGAAGAACAGTCTCTGTTCGAAATATCAGCGGCTTCTGTCCTGAGGCAACTCCCTTCCTACATCTCTACCGGTTCGCTGGATTTCTACCCATCTACGTTCGCTACTGACGATCCGATGGCCTCAGGAGGTAAGCAACCCGTCCTCTCTTTCTCACATGTCGCACTCCTAGGGGATAGCTGTTACAAGTACATACACGAACACATCCCACACGGAGAACATGGACCTCACATACACTTCTCAAGCGGCGCAAGAATACGAGACATCATGACACATGTAACCGCCGCCCCACTGAACATCACGCACTTCATACTCCACGTAGGGACCAACGACATCGCACGGTCAACAGCACAACATGTCATCCAGGAATTCGAAGCACTAGTTTCCTTCGTCACAAACAACAGACCAGGCGCTGAAATAGTACTGACAACGATACTTCCCCGAAGACAGAACAAACACCGAGCATACATATACCAGGACACATGGCTACACGAGTTCGACAGGAAGGCGCAGGCTGTCAACAACCACCTCATCCACATGCGTCAGGTACACACCAACGTTATGGTTATCACACACGCAGCTTTCGAATACCACGCTGAAGCACATCTCGCTCGGGACCCACCACGCAGGACCATCCACCCAAACCACGCAGGCGTACGAGCTATGGCACACAACATCAAACACCTAATGGTCCATAGATGCCGTCCTGCACTGACAAACGCTCAAACACAACATCCTCAACCAGCTTACACTTTAAGCGCCAGCACCGGAAACACGCCAGAACACACGATGGCATCAAAGGGGACCACAACGACCACTGCACCCACGCATACACACGCGGCAAACGACAACACTCCAAACACAACCCGCACACACACAAAGTTCACGCAAACTGTGACACGGAAAACCACAAGCACGCAAACACAGACAGATGACATCGAGGAACACAGCGAGTCTCCACAGTCACTGACCCCACAGCCACCGACCCCACAGACACGACGCACGCGCACACCACGCAGAAAACACCGTTAACTATCTAATCACCAGCCTACCATGCAGTCAACGAACTTTCTACGAATGCGAAAACTCATGGAGAAACGTAGCCGATACGGCTCTACACCCATCACCTGGCTCACAACACAGTACCTAAAGGCCTCACCCCTAAAGCAGTTCCTGCATTAGGAAAACTGACACCTGAACTAGAGCTAGAGTGGGCATCAGCCCTTAACAACACAGCCCGTACGTTTCTAGAAATATTAAAGAAACAGTGCCACGCGCAACTCGCTACGATCCAGGCCCATATGAACAATATCAGTCTCACCGACGCGGAGGCAAATACTCTCGAACTACACATTCAACAACTCAACCGCGAGCTAGCTAACAAGGAACACTCAAAACTCGGAAAACCTAATTCCAACAACGACACGGATACCGGACCCACTAACACGACACACGCAGCAGCAGAACAAATCATTTCCAGCACCACAAC
The DNA here is from genome assembly GCF_037126465.1 of Ornithodoros turicata. NCBI lineage: Eukaryota > Metazoa > Arthropoda > Arachnida > Ixodida > Argasidae > Ornithodoros > Ornithodoros turicata. The sequence continues at coordinate 57,262,352 of NC_088203.1, read as the reverse complement.
CACAACTCCCCGCAACATCGCTGAGCCACCCCGAGAAAACGCTGACGCAAGCACCGTAATAGATATATCACGCTCACTAACCAGCGACGAACTACAAGTCATCTCTAGGGGGTTAACATTCTGCATTACACTCAATTCTGTTAACGAATACGAAATCCACAAAAACATATCAGACTTTGCGAGACGGCTACGCCTTAGAGAATTCTTCGCTCATACAACACAAGAAAACAACAACGACCTCGGACTACCATCAACCTGGACACCAAATCACGGCCGAGAACCCGCATTAGACCTGTACATTAAACAAGTAAGCAACGACATCCTTCGCGGTATTTCCCAAAGCTCGCGTGGTCACAACCTCACTAAAACACAGCGTGACATCATCAAAGCGCTAGCTGACAGAGATGATACCATTATCAAGCCCGCAGATAAGGGTGGGAGTATCGTCATCTGGCCCACAGATAAATATATTTCTGAAGCTCATAGGCAACTCTCGGTCTAGGCAACTTGATCAGTCAGCGGCAGCCCTTGCTACGAATCCATTGTACTTACTTGGGATATTGCCTGTTGTTACAGATCACATCGTCTATTGTTATCTGCAAGCAAACCAGTTGTCAACACGTGCATCAACATCAACACGTGCATCATTCCTCGAACCACGCCGATACGCCATCTCTCGGCAAAACGTCCTGGCGCACTGCTTAAAAGACTTTGAACTCTCGTCCGGAGCATCAGTCAGCGGCAGCCCTTGCTACGAATCCATTGTACTTACTTGGGATATTGCCGGTTGTTACAGGTGAGAGGCCAATTGATCTGAATTCTATTTTCTCCTCCTCATTTTCGCTGCCGCTGACTTGATCAATTTGTGGTATCTGTGCAATTTTGTACCGATCTTTTGCAAACATGAGCACGAAAATCGACAAACTACTCATTGAGATGTCGGCCAAACTCGACGCGCTGCCTGCCTTACGCAAGGATATGGACGACATCAAACTCTCAATTGAATTTATGAGTTCAGCTTTTGACAAATTTAAGAATGATCTATCAGAAATGGCGGTAACCGTTCACAAGGTTGCAGAAGAAAACAAACATCTGAAAATGGAAGTAAAGAAAATGAAAAGTGAACTGGATAGAAACCAGAATGAACTTTATGAGCTGCAGCAATACACCCGTAGTAATAACATTGAGATAAAGGGAGTTCCTTTTCGATCCAATGAATCAGTATTGTCGTTGATCCAAACAATGGCCTCCTATCTTGAGGTACCTCTATCTTCTGATGATATTGATGTTGCCCATCGTGTACCTTCGTCAGACCCGGAAAGGCCAAATATTGTTTGTAAATTTGTCAGTCGCACAAAAAGAGACAGTATCTTGTCGTCTGCCCGGCGGAAACGACCCACAACAAATGCGCTGGGGCTTGAAGTTAACTTTCCTATTTATGTGAACGAACATCTCTGCCCCTACTACAAAAAGTTGCTAGGGCAGGCGATACAAAGGAAAAAACAATACAACTGGCGATACGTATGGGTTAAACGAGGCACTATCTTTGCACGCAAGTCAGATAATGCTAAGGCATTCATTATCAAAGGAGAAGGTGATCTTGCGTTGATAAACTGACTCTATGACGCCGAATCTCCGTGTGCTTGATTGCAATGACTGCCTCACATATTAGACTAACTCATGTCAATATCAGAAGCCTACGGGCTAATATTGACTTGCTATCTTGTTTTTTGAGTTCGTATCCATGTGATATTCTTTGTTTGACTGAAACTTGGCTATACGAAAATGAACATTATGCACTTCCTGGTTATTCCTTTGTTGGAGTGTCCCGGAAAACACGAGGTGGTGGAGTCGGGATTTATGTAAAGAACACTCTTAGTTATTCAGTTTGTACAGAACTTAATTTCAACATCAATAACGGCTGTGAGGCTCTGTTTATACAATTACTGAACAAAATTGTAGTGGGAGTTATTTACAAGTCTCCCAGCCTAAATGTCAACCATTTCCTTGAACAAGTTGAGGAGCTACTTGCCCGGGTTCACCCAAGCGGGAACCGCACGTACATTTGTGGTTACCTTAATATTGATTGGTTAGATGTGGGGTCTTCTAATGCATTCCGTTTATTATTAAGTTCATACGGGTACAGAAACTTAGTTGCAGCGCCCACTCGCGTAGTCTCAGGGTCTGCCACTTTAATTGACTATATTATATCTGACGATAATAGTAGCGAGAACTACGCTGAAGTTGTGGAGGAATTAATTACCGATCACTTTCCTGTGAGCACCTTAATCCTGTTACCATAACCGCACCTTCACACGCTCCAGTAAAACCCTCTCGACGGATTAATTACTCTCTGTTACGAGAGAAAATTGTCGGATTTTTTAGCCATACTCAGTATGAGGGTAATGCTAATGACATATGCCAGTCTGTCGTCTCACTAATTCAAAAAGCAATAAATGAGGCTAGTGTTGACACACGCGGTGGTTATTACGATAGGCCGTTATGCCCGTGGATGACAGCTCCCATCTTAGAAATTTTGAGAGAAAAAAATTATTGGGCACGTAAGTTCAAACGGGATAATCAAAATCAGCACTTCAAAAATAAATTTAGTTATTATCGTAATATCTCGGTTAAGATGATCCGAGAGCGTAAACGTGAATATTATTGTCAGTTAATACGGACAAGCAGTAATCCCCGTCTAGTATGGCGGATTATAAATGAGGCTATGGGAAAGAAATTGCCAAAGCAAGTACTGCCTACGACGACTGATGATCTGACCTTATTGTGCGAGCAGTTTAATGGGTTCTTTGTTAACTTGGGCTCTTCACGTGGAAACTACATTGGCAGTGTCCCATGTCATACTCATAATGACAATGAGAATACGTTTGCACTGTTCGGTGTTACTTGTGACGATATTCTCGAGGCTATAAATAAGTGTTCTGATAATACTTCGCCTGGCAGTGACAATATCACTATGAAGGTAATACGACAGAATAGAGATATCCTATGTCCAGTGCTGGCTACAGTCTTTAATTCTTCTATTGCTGAGGCTCGCTATCCAGCTATCTTGAAAAGTGCTAGAGTGGTACCAGTATATAAAAATGGCGACTATAATAATTTAACTAATTACCGCCCAATCTCCGTGTTAAGCGCGCTTAACATAATTTTCGAAAAAGTACTATTCTCTAGATTAACAACTTTCTTTGAAAAACACAATATAATCAGCCCAAACCAACATGGGTTTCGCAGGTCGAGGTCCACAGCTACTGCTGTACTTTCAGCAACTGAAATTATCAACAGTACTATTAATAGAGGTGAATACTGTGTTGGCATTTTTTTAGATTTGAAGAAGGCCTTTGATACAGTTCAACACAATATCCTCCTCGCTAAATTGTCTAAATATGGTATAAGAGGCCACTCTTTAGAGTTTTTCTCCAGTTACCTCAGCAATAGAACACAAACTGTATCTATTGCCGGGCACCACTCTTCGTCACTCCCAATACATACTGGCGTCCCCCAGGGCTCGGCCTTGGGACCTTTGTTCTTTATTTTGTATGTAAATGACTTCCCTAGTGGAATGTCTTCAAATTGCATTATGTATGCTGATGATACGGCGTTGTTTTTTACTAGCAAATGTATAGATACAATTCGAACCAACATTGCTTCTTTTATGCCATTGCTTCTCGAATGGTTAGAAAACAATGCCCTTGAGTTAAATATATCGAAGACAAAATACATAGTATTTCGTTTGCATCGTAAAAGTGTTGACTTATCAAAATTTAATCCTTGCGCCAGAAAACTCCAAACTCCAAACTCCTTATCAAAATTTAATATTATCATCAACGGCTTACCCATCGAACGCCTTAATAGTATTAAGTACCTGGGTGTTGTGCTAGACTTCCATCTTAACTGGAAGCCACATATTTCAAGTATGTTCTAAGTTATCTCAAGCGTGTGGTGCTTTGTACAGGGTGAGCAAAATCTTCCCTCTGGCTGTCTTAAGAACTCTGTATTTCTCATTAGTCCAATGTCACCTCTTATATTGCGTTGAATCATGGGGGCACACTTATAAAACTTACTTAAGACCCATTGAACTTCTTCAAAACCGTATAATTCGCACAATATTGAATGCACATCCTAGGCAATCATGTCTACCTTTGTATGAAACACTGCACATTCTGCCATTTAACACACTGTGTTTTGAAAGGACTGTATTGATGATAAGGAAATGTATTATTACTGAAGGGCTAGTTCTAGGTCTTCATCTTTCCTCTGTAACTCGCACCAGCCGCTCTGTGTTAGGGCATCATCTCTTAGTACAACAACAAGCGAATGAGCATGGGATGCGTACTTTACAATATCAAGGTGTAATTAAGTGGAATTCCTTACCACTATCTGTAATTTCATCTAGGAACTTTAAATTAGCATTACATAGGCACTTACTTCACAGTACTGGTCTTGAATCAATATAGATAACACTGTTTAGGATTTTTGTGACTATATTTTTAGTGTAGTAGTATTGGGGTTCAGTGTATACTGCTGTCATATATTTGTTTGACATGTTTCTACGGATCGCACTAGCTTCGGCTATGATCCGGATGGCCTTTCAGCCTTAATGTATCACTTTTATGCTGTCACTGAAATAAAAAAAAAAACTCAACAATACGCAACACTACCTCAAACTGGACCATGACCCAACAAAGGAGTACACGGCGCTAATAACCCATACCATACAGGACCTCCACGAACGAAAGCTCATCACACGTGATGACCTCAGATATCTCACCCCATCAAACACAGGCGCAGGTCGTTTCTATTTACTGCCCGAAATCCACAAGGTACACGCCAACGAGCTATATACGGCTGACATCCCCGGCAGGCCAATTGTATCTAATAACAACACACCAACAGAGAGACTCTCGAAATTCCTGGACCACTATTTAAACCATATTCCGACAACACTGGCATCGCATGTACAAGACACACCCCACCTCCTCAGAATAATCAGAGATATAAACAACACTCGTACATTTGGTAGGGACACAATACTAGCCACGCTGGATGTGACATCACTGTATACTAACATCCCACACAACGACGGAATCACAGCCCTCTGCAATACCCTTTCTACAACAAACAGCAGAAGAGACACGGAAACCATACTCGCTCTAATGGACTTGGTCCTGAAACTGAACTACTTCGAGTTCAATGGCGAACACTACCTACAAGTACACGGTACAAGTATGGACACACCTGTTGCACCCACATACGCAAATATCTTCATGTGGTTCTTAGAAAACAAAGTTCTCAGCGCCCTCTCATTAAAACCCACGGTGTACCTTCGATACATCGATGATATACTGATAATATGGGAACACGGGGAACATGAATTTCAAAAGTTCATAGATCTACTGAACACCGCGCATAGCAACATAAAGTTCACATCACAACACTCAACTCACTTAACTTCCTCGACACCACAATATCACTAGACAACGGCAACCTCATCACAACCCTGTACAAAAAGCCAACTGACAAACAACAATACCTTCACTTCAAGAGTCACCACCCGCGTCACTGTAAGGTTGGAATTCCTAATGGGCAGAGTGTAAGACTACGCAGAATTTGTTCAAACGACACAGATTACGCTGAGAAGCTTGACGAACTCTGCAGTACACTTGCCCAAAGGGACTATCCAGACTCCCTCCTAACCGAATTCCGTCGCAAGGCACTCACACTCGATCGAGACGAGGTTCTGGAAAACCGAAAAAATCCTGACGCGTGCCAAATAAGCTTCATCACAAGATATTCCAACGCACTTCCAAACATCAAAGCCATTCTACAGAAGCACGAGCCCCTCCTCCAAAGCAGTGACCGGCTTAGCAATATATTCACAAATTCTATACAGGTGACATACCGACGCGCAAAAAACCTGGCAGACTCCTTGGTCAATGCCAAAATCAGCAAAACGAGCACCCCGTACACGGGAACACGACCCTGCAACCTCCCGCGCAGCAAAACATGCAAGCACGTTCAACACGCTAACTCCATCAAAAGCACTGCGAGCAATTACACCCACCCCGTTAACCACGCATTCACATGCACAAGCTCCAATGTCATATACTGCATTGAATGCGGCGACTGCTCTTTGCAATAAATTGGTGAAACCGGCCAACAAATGAACAACCGCCTTACCGGACGCAGAACCGACACGTCCAACAAACTCCCCAAAGCAGTCGCCGAACACTTTAACGTTCCTGGTCACAATTTTGACAACATTAAACTATATATTCTGGAAACCGGGTTTAGATCCACACGTGACAGACGTGATAGGGAGTCTTATCTCATATACAAGTTCAACGCTCTTCACCCGTCCGGTATCAACAAATCACAAGGCACCCTAGAAACACTTCACAAATAAAATATGCTTTTCCCTTCTACCTCCATTATCATCTGTTATGTTCTGCATGGCCACTGCTTTCTACTTTCGTTATTGCATGCCACAACTTTGTATTACAAATATATATATATATAAAAAAAACTTTTGCTCGTTCTGGAATTTTCCCCACGTAACCACTAACCTCCTTATATTTCGCTAGGCTTGCCAATTCCTGCCTGTTGTCCCGTTTCGTCCACGTGTTCGTGAACCTTTCATTTTTCTGTAACCGGTCTGTAGCCTAGACCACCACGTTCACATAATCCCCTCCACACTCTAACAAAGCAGCCATTCACTCCGGCCGTAGAAACCCGTACGGAACCTTTCTTCCCTCCGGGCTGTTGACCCACAATTCGCATGAACCTTTGAACACGTCACACCTAACCCTTTAAATACCATGCCAATGATGAGGACGGTGCCCAGAAGAAGAACAGTCTCTGTTCGAAATATCGGCGGCTTCTGTCCTGAGGCAACTCCCTTCCTACATCTCTACCGGTTCGCTGGATTTCTACCCATCTACTCTGTAATCATAAGGCATTCCTAGCCGATAATCCATTCGCCGTGTGGAGTATGAACCACGCATTGGTTAGAATAACGGAGATATTACCTAAAAACCACGGCCGGAAAAGGTGGCCTTCGACACTACCGCTGCTGGCACGACGGAGAAACTGGCAGACCGTCAAAAGCAGGGGACCTCGGCCACTGGCAGGCTAGCTTGCTGCACATGGGAGTGAGGAAAGGATGGAAGTGATGTCAGTCCCCTTGCAGGGGTCATGACGGCCAACCGCTCGACGTTTTCTTTGTTTCTTTTTATTTTTTGTTTTGTTTTGCATGTGCACTGCTCTCGCGTTGAATGCAATATTGCGAAAATAGGATATATTTCATAAGACGTATTTGCGAGTTCTTTTTTCTCTTTTGTTTTATAATCTGTTGATGAACCATTTAAGCAAGACACAAAATTCCTGGCAGTGTCGCATGATGGAGTCAAATATCCTCTTTGTTGGGAGACCAAGCATCACCAACCATCGGGAAAGATAACTGCCCCACAATAAGGCGTCGTTCACTACGAGTAACCGTAGGCGATGCCTGCATCACATGTTCCAGACGACGCTGTTTTTGAGCGCAAGTCTCAACGCGACATCATGTGTCACTGTCTTTCTCAGACAGTCACTGTCTCTCTCGTTCCATTTAGCTCCAAAACATCATATGAATATTGTGCGGAAGGAAATGGCCTCATATACATGATCATCATCATATTCCTCACCGTGATCTTCATCGGCGTACATCGCGGATTCATTCCTTGACGAGTCTTTACCGCATTAAATCCCAGTGTCAACCTGACAACATTGATAGTATATGTTGCAAACTGTTTATGTATGTTTTGTCTCCTTAAATAGTGAGTCAATTTCATAGCCACATCTCTGCTTTGGAGAAGTCCACTTCGTACTGATTCCAAATTAATCACTGTGCACTGCGACTTCCAACATTTATAGCGGTATGCTGCCGATTGAATGCCACGGTGCCGCATCACCTTAGGTATCAACATTAACTGCACAGCTTAACCTTGTACATGGAAAGCATAAACACTTGGCATCATCTGTCATCATGTTCTACACTTTATTCGTGATGTATATGTAGAAGGATGTTTAAGCACGTGCGACTCCACACAGAATTGCCATAATTTACCATGGCTACTGATTTCATTGCATATTCAATTTCCTCGATGATAATGTACATATGGCAAGAATGACAGGTATGTTTTGCTCCTTCCTCCTCTCGAGGCACCGGAGTGAGGTCATGAGTTCACAGCACACATACAAAATGTCGTCCGTGGATAGCATGAATTCAAGTACTCAGTATTCTACATATCTTGATGCGCTGTATTGCACTTTTCAACTTGGATGCGGACCTGAGCTATGTGGTAGTGTCTATTTCTATTCCGTCGGTAATCCAGCACTGCTCTCTATCCGTTTCGCGCGACCTCGGAGGAAATGCATACGTGGAACAGCCTTGCAGGCTCTTCATTCGTTATTAGTACACCCGAACACGCAGTAATGTATTCCATTCGTTATCTCGCACGACCTTCGCGGACATGAAGTAAAGTGAAGGCGAAGTGCCGCTCTTACAGGTTGGTTACGCCCGCTAGTGCCGAGCCGTGGCGCTAGTGGTACTCTGAAAGCTGGAGTGCGTCGTCCAGACAGACGCACCGAGAAGCAAAGGCTTGGAGGAGTAAGATGGGATGGTGTTCCTCTGCATGAGTCTGATCATAGTGGAATGTCACCGTGTGTCAGAGATTTCCGGCGCACCTAAAAAGAACTCCAGGTGGTCGAAATTATCCGCAGCACTATACCCTGCGGCACGTGCAACATGTCGTCCCATTAGGCAGTCAAACATTACGTGTACCATCACGGTACCATTATTATTATTATTATTAATGTCCCGTAGTGCTGTATGTGCGGGTGAGCTTCTCAAATCGTGACTTCACTTGGAGACGTTGCCGATTGAACTGAAGCTTCTTCTGGTGGTGTGTGTCCGCTCAGCGGCGTTATGGTGGGGCAACCACGTCTTAAACGCGGGAGGAGAGCGACGGTGACCCAGGACTAGATGCGCTACCGTAAGCAAGGGCCCAAAATTCGCGAGTTCCTTTGCGGGATAAAGTGAGGCGCTTCATGCGTTTCACGCCATCGGACGTCAGAAAATGTCATAAATTTAACGTCACGGCGACATCCGGTGGTTATGCTTAGTGACTGGTTCCCACGAGGATGAATTTGTTTTCTGAGCGATCATTGGCCGTTTTCAAATTTGTTCGCAAGCGCTCAAACAGGCGACATCGCGGAGGCTGTGCCGGCTGGGACCGGCATCAACGGACTCACGGAGTCGCCGGCGTCCGTCTCGGATGGCTGATGTTGTGTACAGCGGTTGGGTTGCTCTATGAGTTCCGATTTTTTCTGCTAAACATGCTGGCTGGACCATGTCAGTGTCCTCGAACAGTCACAGCTGCCAGGGTAGATGCCTGCGCAACATTTCTGCTGTGCTTCTTGGTGTAGAAACGATTCGAGAAAAGGGATGCATTGTATCAGCGCCCCGTCCCTTGCGCTGACTGACCTAGGGAAAGAGTTTCTAAACGTGAAGTGTGGGGTTGACCTTGGGGACCTACGTGGGCCACACTAAGAGAATGAAATTCCGTGTAGCTAGTGCGCCACCTATCTTTCTTGTGATTGTTTAAATATGCCTGCGCAAATAAATTCCTGTCAGTTGAGAGACTGCAGATACGTCTGTCTCCTTGTTTTAACCACCCTTCGTCCCGTCTGAGTGCTGCATTGCAGCGACATGATTCATTAATTTCATTTGTTTCATTTCATTTGTTGATTTCATTTGTTATTGCTTGTTGCTGTACAACACCACGTTCATATGGTGTTTGTGGATAAATAGCTCAACAGTCACTGTAAATCTGGTCCGGCATAGCCTGTGACCGCCCGCGAAGCTTTACAGTTACGATGGTAGATTATATTTCTTTTCATGAAACAATATCATTGTCATGTTGTGGATAAATACCCGCTGACGTCGTACTGTCTAAAGGCATGTCATTACTGTAATTCTGTGATTCTCGGTTATTTCGCTCGACCAGTTAACAGCGGACGTTGACTTAGTAGCTGTTCTCTACGTAGCTCCAAAGCCAAGTTTGTCTGGATATTCGGAATTGTGAAGTAGTAATAAATAAATATTTTTTGTATTTAGGTCGCTCGTCACACCCCATAACTGCGAGCTTCTCACAACCTTGTCATAATCGTTCGTATTTTTCGCATTCAATAACATATTTATTCTTCCTGTTTACATTGCAACTTTCCATTGCATAGCTATACTAATATCCGAGCTCCAACCAACCGTAGCAGTCATTGCCCGAAGCAGACCGACATCGTCAGACTTCTTCGAGCAAATTCCGGAGCAATATTAATGACATGTTGTTTTCGTTTCACGTGTAGTGTACGTAAATCCGATGTCAGAACTTTGTATTCCACGGTCTTCTACAAGCATACTCAACATTGAATTTGCATTCCATGCACCACGTGTGTTGACAGGGGATGTTCCTGAGATCAACGGCGAAGTAGCGGAGGGCACTGTCGTCGATGCCTGGGATGCCGCCACCGCAGAACGAGCAAAAGATCGTGGGGCCCCAGTGAGAGTGAGGCTCCGTTAGCCATGATGAGTGCCGAGAGGCCGGCTAGAGAAATGGCGCCGTGGCCTCGGCTGCCACGACGTACCGTGACCGGTAGCCGTGCGTGAGGCCCGTAGGCGTGCGTGCGTGTTACGGGGCAGATCTAGTCCATCAAGTCGACGCTCGTAATGCAGTCAAGTCGTGTGTGCCGATGGGTTGTGCTTTAGAATATGGGTGTCGACCTGCTGAGTGCAAGCAGCCTTCTAAATACGTCGAGTCCGAGGCTTGTGGAAGAGCAGTTTTCAGGATGAGTTCAGCTCTGAGACAGGCACTGCGAAGATACCGAGAGCAGTACGAAAGGGACTAGACGAGCTAAACGGTCGTCGCAGTGGGTGACCTCCGTATCGTTGCACTGGCGTAGGCCGTCGTTGACTTGATGGCCTCAGGGCTTCGATATTCGGTAGCTCGTTACTGAACGTGGTACGAAATTTTGAATAGCGATGATAGAAGGCGGAACTGTTCACCAGGTTCGTCGTTCGGGTCACCAAATGTAAAGGAGATGGTTTTCCTCTACATGAGTCCCGCTTGGTGATGATGGAGTATCTCGGACCGCCGGATGTTTTGAGGAGCTTCTCATGCCGTGGCCTCATTCCAGGGCATGGCTGGCAGAAATGAAACTTCGGGTGGATGGCAAAATCTCCGCAGAGATAAATGGCGTTGACCCTATAGTGTTCAGATCAGTAAAATTTTTCAATTTTTTTTTCGCGTTAGGTGAAATACTCGATATGTATTTCATGCTATGATATACAGGGTGTTTGCTCTAACGTGTCCAGAAATTTTATATAAAGCGAGCGATAAAAGAGAAACGAGCGCTACTTTTCAGCAACTTGACTAAGAAATAGGCGCTACTAGTGAAGCAGTACCTGTTTCTTAGTAGCAGAAAAGTACCACATGCTTTTCTTTTATCGCTCGCTTTAAATATAATTTCTCGGCACGGTAGAGCAAACACCCTGTATATCCGTGCGCTATTTGATACATGCGTAGAAAAGTCACGATAGGGATCAGAATTTCACAAAGAAACCGCTATTCTTATAAGGGAAAAGGGGCACATTGCAACACGAGGCTACACTGAAACAGTCAATTTTTCTGGCCCCCTAATGGCGAAAGCGGCTCCACCTTTCGACGATGGCGTCGTTCCACACTTCTGCTTCATTCAGAACAGCGTCACAGTGCTGCGTAGAGGGGCGGCATAACAAAGACCTGTTATACGCTTGTCATGACTGCACGTCAAAAGCCTGATTCATGTCTTACGCAATATCCACTAATTTGAAAGAAGTTTTTGGCCATATTGTCATGAAATACTCGCATCATTTTTATTCCACAGTATCGAGAGTGGTTAACTGTACAGCTAGTGCACTGAAATGCCTACATCGCCAAGTACGTTTCGTATTACGACGCTTTTCTAAAAAAATGTTTCAAACTGCCCCCTTCCTCTACATGTATATAAAATTATGCCACTAAACAAACACTTCAGTCCATGAATTTAGCATATTTTCATCGAAATCGGTAGCGCTGCTCCTGGGAAATATCAGTACACCGAAGAAAAAAAGAACTCTAAAATAACAAACATAAAGAGAAAGGCGCACCCTTAAGTCATACAGACGGTTTTTGTAGTACAGTTTTAGAGAACACTGTAAATTCTGGCGTAGATCAGTTTTGTAGACGTGTTTCCGAATCATGGCAGCCATTTGTATTCCGTAGTGCAGCGGCACCGAAAAGATTTGTGATGAAACAAAATAATGCGGTGCCTTTTCACAGTGTAGTCAGATGAAATACCTCTTCGTTATCTGTTTCTTCCTCTTCAGAATGAACATATTCAAATTCATTGAATGGTTGTGCCGTCACTGTCGTGGTGTTCTATGTTAACAATGTGCAAGTTTCCAGTTCCTTTCTTGGCTATAGTTTAGAATGGGAAGAATTCAGCGGTAGCTAGAGCTTTGTTACTCCTGGATTGATAGACCCAACACGTGCGGTTCTTGCGAAAGGTGAGGATAAGATCGAAAAATCACGGTATTTCAAAGAGATTTCATCAGTCAAAACAAGCGACCTGAAGCACTCACAGAAAACCGCCTAGACAGAGGCAACACGAGACTCCAGCGACGGCTCACATTATTCCTGGAGAGTGACGTGCAGTACTTGAAGTACCAAGTACTCAAGTAGTACTTTAAGTACATTTCTGTGTACTTGTACTTTACTTTAGGTACACTTTAAATCGTGTACTTTGTACCGTTTCCCATCAAGTACTCCAATACCCAAACTTGGACTCCAGAAAAAAATCACCAAAGAATATAAAAAATGCACCCTACTAAAAGCGCTAAACTGACAACAAGAAGAGGAAAACACACAGAGAGGGCTATCTCTGAGATTTCGAAAGCTAGGAATGCCCAGAAATATATAACCTCTGTTGGCTTGCACTTTTTTTTTCCTTGAAATTTCCTAGTCTGTTATAGCAGAAGATTAGTACTAGAGCTGTATGTTAAACGTTTAAACGTGAAGACGTTTAAAAGTTTTCTTAAGAAACGCGTTTTGTAACACGTTTCACAGATTAAACGTTTTCTCAAAACATGTTTAAACGTGTTCTGTTAGATATACGTTCAACACCACGTATACGTATTTAAACGTTTTCCCAGGATACGTTTGAACGTTTTCGTTCGCATAAACGTACAGCATCACGTATACATATATAACGTTTTCTTAGGAGACGTTTAATCGTTTTCTTTCCTCCTCTATACACTACAGCTTACTTTCCTTGAAAGACAGTGCAGGGTATCGTTAAAGTGGCATGTTACTTTGTCCCGCTCATTTGGGATCGTCTTATGTTTAATAAAGAACAGTCAAAGCGCAGGGCGCATTTTATTCCGTTTCTTGGTGGTTAATAGAGCGTTGCCACGACCCCGTTCGCAGCGTACACCGAACTCCGCTCCGGGTGCACTGATGGCACTGGGATCGCTGACACACCAAAAACGGAGCTTTATCTCATTGACATCATCCGGCAGAATTACAGTTCTGGGTGTTATCCTATTCTCCATCCCAATTTGTTCATAACGGGATGTGTACGGCTCCTTGCGGGAACTCGCATCAGCGCATCATACCACAAAAGTCGTGCTCATCCCTTTTTTCCCACGCTGGCGCAAGAATGATATCATTCGAGACAGTTATTGGTTCTCAACGCGTAATTGGCAAATGTTCTGGTTTTAGAGTGTAATAGTGGGAACCAGTACGAAAGAGCAGGTTACATGCTTCAGGATAAAGTAGTCGCTCAAGGTGACAATCTTCCGCGTTGGTCTTTTCACCAAAATACTCGCGTAAAGACTCGCGTAAAGAAGGTAAATACGGAATTTTTAGTATAAACTACCCAAAAGATTCAAACGCCATCACCGACATTACGAGCTCACGTCGGTTCATAATGAAATGTACGACGAAAATTAACACTGATAGAAGCGGCTTAAAAGCCAAATATGAACTGAAGTAACAAGCTACTTATAAGACAGTGTGAACCTGGCGTAGTTGGTAATTACTGATGGGAACCATGGGCGTGCCAGGCATAACGGGGACAACTTTTGTCTCTGTCCTCGTAATGCCCGGAGCGTCCATGTTTCCCATTAATAAAGATAAGAAGTTGCTTAAATAGATATCCGTTTCGAAAGGCGTTCCGTTTCGTATTAACAAGACGTTTAAACGCTTCACCTTGACATAACGTTCAACTGCTTCATTTTAACAAATCGCTTAACGTTTCATAAGAAAACGTTTTCCAGACTATACGTGAATCTAAACGGCGTATAAAACGTTTAAACGGAAACGTTTTAAACGAAAGTAGGAAAAACGTGTTAGATCCCGAGCCCAAATTAGTACCGGAACTCCACACTAGGCGAGTGATCATGGATCAGTCAGTGTGCAATACTACTTTGCATAATCACAGCACAGCTGACTGATTACCACTTTACATGCAGGGGCGGATCCAGGGAAGATCCTCGGGGGGGGGGCACTAAAAAAAAGAGAGAACACGGGGTGGGGGGGTCGCCATGTAGCAGGAAAATCTGCCGGAATGGCGGGTAGAGGTATGTCTCGGGGGGGGCAGGCCCCCCCGTGGATCCACCCCTGTTTACATGTAACTGCAAATTACGCCATCTGATTAAGTTCATATTTGTGGGTTAGCACCTATCCTAGGACATTATGGTTTCAGAGCATTTGTGAAGAATGCTCGCTAAAGTTTTGCCAAAAAAGCAAGACAGAGATACTAAACAGTGAAATGCGAAGTGAAACAAATTAAATTGGCAATGTACTTGAGAGTACTTGAAATACTTCGCCTAGTACTTTGTACTTTACTTGAAGTATATTTGGAATTGGGTACTTTGTACTGTACTTGAAGTACATTCGGAAGGTAACATATCAGATGTCTTAGATTTGTCCTACAAAAAAGCGGTCTTCTAGTTTTAACTTGTTTAGCTGCTCTTACAAAAAGCGAGCGATTGACTTCTACCAAGCTCACCTTTCTGAAATGATGACATGTGACGGCATTTGTGGTTTGTGTGTCTTTGCATGCACAAGATCTCTAGATCGCCCTTGTCACTACTGTCGATGCTTTGTTTCACCTTTGTAATGTTTATCCTTTCACATAGCTCCTTTCTCCTTCCCTTCACCCTGCACTACGTAGTGGCTCTACCTTAGACATGGAGACATCCTGAAAACGCTTCACACCGAGGAAACCTTGCGCTCTTGTCTCGAAACTTCCTCGGGTTAGCACCGCAAAACCCCCTTCCTTATTTGCTAGGAGCACCTTAAATAATATTCCCTACAGTGAGCAGCGGCCTGCTTAACTAATAATCTGGAACATTTACGTCCAACCACATTGTAAACTTTTTTACACTCTTTTCGTGTAAATGGCTTGTCCCATGGCGCACACTTTTCGGTGTTTCCTTTACACCCGAATCAAGGGTGCTTCCTGAAACACACTTTAATTAGGTGTATTTCTCATAAAACACTCCTATGGAGCGTTTTCTCCATAAATCTCTGGGCGCCGCCATACTGAGGTCACATTACCTTCCGCCATTGCCTACCATTAGCAAGCTCGCTGTCGGAGTCTCCGCCTCGCGATCGCAGGCACGAGCGGAAGCTTCCTTTTTGCTCTATTACATTTTGTTTGCAAATCCTTGTCTTCCTTCATCACCATAGACGTATGGTATGTAAATAATAACTGCCGTAAGCGCTATAGCAAGCGCTGACACGGAATGGGTGGACGACACGCTAGCGTGTCAAGCGGCTACTCTGCCGCTTTTTGGCATATCCCTACATTGTATTTGCATTTAAATTGATAATAAAGGAAAAGGTAAAGGAAAAGGACACACGACGATTGCTCAAGATACCGAGATCACGTAAGTGAACTAAATGCTTTTTCTCGGACCAGCTCTTACAAAAGCCTGGAATGTTTATCAATGCAATGCCATATAGTTTCGCACTATGTACAGTGCTTGTTCTGTCGTATGTTGTTTAACAAATGCATTTTGCGCTAAAACCAATCTGGCAATACGAAACAATAAATAATGACTACAAAACTGCAGTTCTTTATTTCCATTATTTGTCAGTGGTGTACAAGTACATGATAAACAAAACAGACATTGATGGCCCACCAGCAGACCACTGCAGGGCTGAAGTAACCGACCTCCTCGATTCTGCCTACATTGTAATTGTCAGACTTGTACGTATTTGGACTATTGTATTTAAAATACTGTATTTTAAATACAGTTTGCGGTATTTTGGTACTCTACTCAATACTTTTGTTTTGTGTATTTATACTCTATTTAAAATACATTTTATGGTATTTTTTACTCAATACTCTAATTACATATTTTGGATCTCCCTCTCAAACTTCCTGTGTCTCGTCTTTTCATTATCTTGCATGTTCAGTGGAAATTTCCTAAGTCCCTCGGACTTGACCCGGGCATTGGCGCTTCTTGGAAGTCTCCATTTAGATATCTTGCCCCGTGTGTTCTAATCCTTGGCCAGTGAGGGTTCTATTATGTGTGCGCTGACGCGGTGACGCCGAATTCTAACCTCGCCGAGCAAGGACATGCTAGAAGTTTGCTTTGTTCTGGGTCACATACAGGGTGTCCCAGAAAACGTGTCATTGAATTATAATAAAAAAACTATGCCACCTAGAATCATGCGGTCAACGGCATTTGTTCTTATTAGGTTTTTGCCACCTTGTAAAGTTAATGTCATGTACCCCAAGTTTAATTACGCAAATATTTGCGAACTGAGCTCCGAAATTTACCAAGGGAAGGTCACTTTTTTACCCCACCAATATGAAGAGCGTGTCGAATTCACTCAAATTCATGATAATTGACAGTGCTATTCACGAGCTATCCCATCGGAAAAAATAGCCGAATATCATGCTTTTAGGAGCATCGGACCATAACGCGCGATGTCTTTCTGAGCGCAATCGCTCGCAGTCCGACGAAAGGAGGTTCCGAAGCCAGCCCACAGAGTGATAGTAGAAAAAGTAACAGTTCCTAAAATTGGGAGAGGGAAAGCATTATCCCAGCGAAAGTCGAACGTGATAAGCCATGCATGCGTTATCTCTTTCTGCGATGCCGGGGTGGGCTGGGTTTCAAACCTCCTTTCGTCGGACTCACACAGATTGCGCTGAAAAATTCATCGTGCGCTATTCTGTGCGACCTCCGTAGAGCATGATGTTCGGTTATTTTTTCCGATGGGATAGCTCCTGAATATCCCTGTCAATTATCATTAATTTGAGTAAATTAGACACGCTCTTCACATTGGTGGGGTAAAAAAGTGACCTTTACTAGGCAAATTTCCGACTTATGCTCGCAAAAATTTACATAATTAAAGTTACGTTACACGACATTCACATGAGGAGGTGGCAAAAACCCAGTAAGAACAAATACCGTTGACCGCATGACTCTAGGTGGTGTAGTCTTTTTATTATAATTAAATGACACGTTTTCTGGGACACCCTGTATACTTAGTGGAGTTATGTGGTATCTCCAAACATGTACAAAATACCGCAAAAAATGTATTTGAAATACAGTACAAATTACTTACGAATAAAAGTATTTAGAGTAAAATACTAAATACTCACAAGATACTTTCGTACTCGGCATAAAGAACAGACACCACGATAGCCTTTATAGCCGTTATTCTCTGTTACGGCAGCGCATTCGAAATAGGGCCTCAGATAAGGCCAAGAACGTAAAGGCGCAGCCTTCGTGTGGGGCTCCATCCTGAGATGTGATCATGCGCGCAGTCAACAGTGACTGAAAACAACCTTTAGAAATCGTATCCCTATATGGTATCTTTCAATGCTGAAGGAGGTCAGCATTCAGGTCAATGACATATCCCAAAAGCAGGTCCGGAATTCACAGAATTCCAGAAGCGGATAGACCATCGACCTGAGAGCCACTTCTTGCATGGAAACCGGCCAGAGGTACAGATCCCGCTTTCTTTCTGGGTCACAGGAGGTTGATTTGTTGTAGGCGATCCCATTCCACGCATGAGTATAGAACATCCAGGAGGATTAACATGCGTCCTGCTACTCCGTACACGCAGAGACAACAAAAATTGTGAGGTCATCTCTTGACTGCCCTACCCTGACCAGTCATCGGTAAGATGAGGAGAAGGGAAACGTCAGGGTACTTCAAAAAAATCCTCAGGAGACTATGAGCCAGAATAATGAAACTAATTGAAATACTGAGTAGAAAATACTTAAAAAAAGTATTGAAATTAGATTACAAGATCCATTTCTTGAAAAGTTAAGTAGCAAGATACAAAATGCCGAAAAAAGCATTCAAATTGCTGTATTTCAAATACAATAATCAAGATACGTACATGTCTGGGTTTGTCTTTGTCATCTTTTTGGGGCTTGTGTTTAGTATGACTCCTATCACACAGCGGCGGCTAGCGTAGTGCGTGTGGTTTAGGTGATTCATGTGACATAGCGGCGACTTGCCGCATTGTCCAGTGACCGGTGACTTTTTCCGTTCAAAGATAAATAGTATCTTAAAGGGACCGAAAAGTGAAAAATAACCTCCACTGTCGTGCACAACATCGTTGTTTGATAAGATACAGAAATCATTACTTCTCAATTCAGCATATTTTTTACGTATACATATTTTGAAGATTGACGGAACATGGATGGTGCTGCCAGCGAACGGCGAAAAAAAGCAACTTGGGTTTCAGGTCCAGGGCTCCCATGGATTGGTCAACCCTTACCACGTGAGAGTTAATTTTGTAGAGAACAAAGCTGACGCACATTATCTTGCAGCTAAACGCCATTTTAAAAATGACGCTCACTTCCATAGCTTCTACGTTAACAAAGCATTCAGCTACTTCGCCGCTACGAGCTACAATCTGCCGCGCCATCTGCAAAGCCGTCAGTGTTATCGCGTTTATTGTTTCTGTCGTGGGTGGTCGTGTTGGTCGCGCGAAGAGAAGTGAATGACATGTTCGTGGTTGTTGTGTCAATTATTCGAGAGACCTACATATGCCTGGTGTAGTTTTGGTGTTCGGGGATGCAAAAATCCTGTTCGTTCACCATCGGCGGTGGGCGTTTTCTACCACAAGATTCAACAGGAGAGTTCGCGAAAACGAATGTGGTTCGAAACACTCGGTTATTAGAGGTAGCAGTCGTGTCGTGTGTGCTGAGCTCATTTTGCTGCCAATAACCCAGGCAAAAATCTGGAGTGGGACCACTTCGAAGTGGATTATCGGACGGGAACCACTTGGAATGTGGAACCATTCTCTGACTGGGACCAGTTAAAAGTGGAACCAGTTTCACGGTGGTGCCACTTGAAGTGGAACCAATGGAATTTATCCAGTGGTCCTCTCTGCTAAGTGGTCTCGGATCCGACCACTTAGCAGATGGAACCACTAAATGCATGACCGAAAAGAATGCGTAGAAAAGCACATACAGTTCAAGTAACTATTGTTTATTCTGCTATGAGCATACACTAAGGATAAAGAAATAATCAATACATATCTCACATACTTAGTCGCACACGGGTAATCACTCACTGCGTTCAGACGAGGCATGTGCTTGTGTTGAATTTGCGATGCACTCACGGACAACATGAACAACAGGGAACATGGCGTTTTGTTGATCACCTCACACCTGTATTTTCTCAGAGAAGATGACACCTCCGTCCATGTAGGTCGCGGCATTTACCATTTTCCTCTTCACCAAACGATCCTAATCTCTATACTGGTCTTAACCATGTTTCTCAGGTTCCTCTACCTCCTGAAATAAAACATATAATCAGTAGTAATCGAAGCACCACGGTAAGCACTTATACCTCTTAACATCGGAAGAAGCATTCTGTGCAGTCGGTTTGGCGTTTCATCGTCCGGTTCTTCTGCGGACGTCGTGTCTTCCTAGCGTCGAAACTTCTCCGAGATATCGCCAATCAGGTCCCCCAAGGTCGCCATTTTCCCATGTATTTGTTCCTATCCCGATGCGTGCAATGCCGGAGGCCGCCCTTAGATACCCCATTGTTACCAGACGTTGGCTTGCGTTTGATTGTAGCGCGCTAAAGATCCAGTTGAAGCACAATCCAAGCCAGGCCAAGTCACCGAAGGAGAAACGGACGACTGCGTCTGCGGCGCCACTGGCGGCGCCTGGTACGACAGGTACGCTATGTGATGCACGCAGCCGTGCACTAGATCCTTCCGATCGCTCAACACGTTTAAAAACGCGACCAAAAAGTGAAACACGACACAGAAAGTTGTTATACGCGTTTTATTTGGACATATAAAGACTAGATTCATTCGCAGAAACAACAAAAACATTTTGCCGCTAAACTTAGCGCGCTGAAGTGATCCGGAACGGCAACAGTGGGGTATCTAGTGGCGGCCTTCTTCGTTGCACGCTTTTCCGAGGTGAGTTTGGGGGACCTGTCGCCAATATGTTTCACATGACTCATTGTCATCACGTTGTCTTAGAAAACGCACTAAAACCACGTACATAGTGCACAGGAGATGCCCGATCTCTGCCCCGGCAACCGAAGAGAAAAAACGACCTCGCAACGACGCGTCCAAGTTCAAACTGACGCCTGCGCTCTCTCTGCTTGCTCTCGCGCCCCGCCGTTAGAATTTGAATTGAAAGCCTCCCGCCGCACCGGAGCGCCCTCATAATTATTGCATCTGCTTTGGGTCAGCCCGTGCAATTACCTTTTTGTTTTTAGTTCTTCTAATTATTTGGCGGAGTGTGTCATCTTTTGATTGTCTTTTGATTGCCTTTTGGCATTTTGCTGGTACATTTTATGGCATTTGCCTTTAGATGAGAATATGAGCACGAATTGAACTTACAGCCTATATTTTATCGAACACGTAAACGGATAAAACACAAGAAATATAGATCATACGTGTGCTAAAATACATCAAACTAATGACTAAAAAAGCAAAAAAAAACAACAAAAAAACAGAAGGGTATATGGCAAGAGTGGACTCTTCTTCCCCTAGCGGATCTCAAAGGGGGAAGCTGCCCAGCTTGGAATCTCAAGTGGTTCAATTGACCATTGTGGGTACAAAATGGTACCTGTGAGGCTCACACTGTAAGTTCTGGAACCATTTGAGGCCAGAGTGGTACCACTGATTTCACCAATGTGGAACCAGCCACCCCACGTGCGAATCCAGCTGGGACCATCAAGAATCAACTGGAACCATTCCGGGACCATCCACATTCAAATGGAACCAGTCCAGATTCAAATGGAACCATTCTGGAACCTGTCCAGATCTTTGCCTGGGAACTACGAAGATTCCGTAGAAGGCGAATTGCGGAGACGTCCGAACCACACTGATGCTCAGTACCCAGTGATTTTGCTTCACCGAGGTGACGAGTTCAACACAACGTCTTAGTACGAAGGGAACCCAGAGACAGGGGAAAGAAAACACGAAACACACACGATCTCAGTGATCACACACTGAGATCGTGTGTGTTTCGTGTTTTCTTTCCCCTGTCTCTGGTATCCCTTCGTATTATCATGTACCAGCTCGCCTGCGACCTTGAACTTCTTCCGTTACAACGTCTTAAGTATGTACAGGCGTCACGCATGTATAAATTATAATATAGCGACGACGTATTCCATTTAACTTATCTTATCCTACTTGTCCCGTACTCAACATTGTCAACATCAACAAATTTAATTTTAGGGGTCTTCCACTGTTGAAGTGTCGCAAGACTGCTTCGTGTGTGTGTGTGTGTGTGTGTGATCCAGGCACTCAAGTGACATGACAGAAATAGCTGAAAGCAGGTATGAAAAGTCCACAGATGGAAGCACTAGATTTGTTACGTGTTGCAGACATTTTTTTGGGTCTTTGGACAGGTGCAGAACATTAGTATGACGTCAACAAGAGGAGAAGAAACCGATGAGAACTACTAGCTTGTTTGAAGGGTACAAGAATACTTCCTGTTGAGATGTAGTTATGACTAAGGAACGCTAATTAATTTTCCAGAGATGCATCCTCTACACTTGAATGCCCAGTGAAACAGCAAACGTTCATTGTCTTTGAAGCCCCACTACTCGAATTGTTCAATGTGTGTCAGAGCTGCAGTGAGCCATGCAAGGTTACCACATCACATTGGTCCAAATTTGCAGAGTTCCCCTATCTCGAACGCAACTGTCATTTCTCTTTATTGCTCTTCCGATTATACCTTCTCAGAGATTAGTGTGGCATACATTGCATGGGCACTGCCTTTCTCTACTCATGCTTTTGGTTTCTTGTTCTGTTGAATAAATCTTCACTTGAGTTTGCAGCCATCACGCTGTCAACTTTGTTTGCCCCTCACCTATATTGATGTGCTGTAACGGTATAGCACATCAACATGCCAACAACCTACCAAACAACCTTGCCTACAACTACTTTTGGATGGAAACTACACGATGTGGTAACATCCACATATATATAATGTTTTAGTCTATGGAGATTTGCTGTTTTTGTACAACCTTCATTGTACATTTCTTTTGTTTCACTTAGCATGCCTGAAGAAATGTTCTGACCTTCATCAAGATGACAGGTCATTGTTTGATCTGCAGCATTATTGTTCCTGTAACCTTTTTCACCAACACAGAATACAAAAGTGAACCAATGGTATTATATAACTAACTTGTTAAGTTCAAAAGGGAAAGACGAAACTGTTTATACTTCTCTTGTATAATTTGTTGCAGGTTTTACAACTCTATCAAGTACGTCAAAACATGAGAGGGCAGGAAGTCCTACTCTGTTTCATAAATCCCTGGACAATAAAAAAGAAATATGTAGTTTGAGTTGTGACAACAAAATGTTGCTTCTGCTCTTATATTATATTTCAATTCAATGTTACACTGAAGCCAGTTTCAATTTGCAGGGCTGTCAAAAGTACCTTACAAAAGTACATCTCAATTACAGTAACAGAGAACTTATGCAACAAATTATTTAGCCATTTTGGAGTACTATGCACACCAATGGTGCATGGGTAACTTTGAACCCAGATCAAGGGTTAATAATACTTGATGTCAGCCCTCAAGTCCTTCTTTACAAATGTTAGTTCGTGATGTGATAATGAATCAGTTAGAAGTACTCCGTTTAGCACAACCGAGGTAATTACGTGTTAAATCCCAATAGTGGTTCAATTATTAGTTTACATTTGGAAACGTGCATGGTCACTAAGAAGTATACTAAAAGGTTATGAACGCAGTTCAGCTGAATGACACTGATGAAAATTATCTTACTTACTCCTCACATATACAATTGAGACACGAGTATAACCTACAAATACATCTATAGCCACAGGTTACTTAACCCTCCAGGAACAAACTAGTAATTATAATATGCTGTGACAGCAAAGAAAAAGCAATGAGAAAAACTTGCAACAAACAAGAAATGAAAATATGCTGACAACATTTCTACAGGTCAGCGCACTGATGGGGAAGCATCCCTAATAGCATGCATGACGCATATCGAGATCCAGTGGAGTACTTTCTATTGTATATTCTCGGAGCACCCCATATCCTTCTTGTGAATGGCCGACAGGTGGTATAACGGAATTTCCTGCAGAAATAAGGGTTTTCCGTCCAGTTTGCCGTTCAAGTAGCGCGTAAAGACCACACGGCGCTGCCGTGTATGTTGCCATGCTCTTCGGTTTCTCGGATGTATGTAAAAGACACTTGCAGTACTTCGGTGTCAAGGCACAGTATTTCGAAATATTCGTTAGTTCTAATGCAATCATCTGTCTGCTTTTCACAAGCATTATCTACCTCTCGGCAGCAAAAACCGTAGTATCCATCCGTAGTATCCATCCGTAGTATCCGTCGGTATGCATTTCACACATGAACACCTGTACGACGAAAAAAAACAGCGCTTGTTTCGGCTTACACAGGTGCTTCTCCCTGATACATAGAAATTTCACGAAGCAGTCCATGTTCACGGCACGGTGAGCTACTGCTGAGGACGAATGTGACTCCGATTAATCTCTGGACGAGGAATCTTCTGCTGCGAAGAACACACTTTCCAGAACGATAACGCACGAACAACAGTTCTGTGTGAGCGACAGTTCTCGAATGCGGAATTCCAGCGCACTCATGTTCAAGAGGCTCGACATTCTCGACGTAGAAAGTGGTCACAAATGCCCACTGCCATTTTCGATTTCGCCGGATTAGCGCCCGGAAGTGCGCGTATTACATGCGTCATCGACAGATGGCGCGGGGTCATGCAATTGTTGACAGACTGCTCGGTTTCCTACTAGGTCCCTGGACATGTAATTATGGAAAATTCGATTACAGAAAAACTACAGCGATTTCAGCGGAGTTCTTTGATATTTGAACTTTTGAAGGTTCAACCTTTTCGCTGAACATAAAGTTTCGATAGGTTTATATTTACTTTTCGGTCCCTTTAATAGGCGATTTCAGATATTGCCCTTGTGCTCCGCACGGGGGCCCTCCGTCGCCCAAGTCACGGGCATCGCGCAATGCGTCGTGGGAAATGGTTTACATTCGTGCTTGCCTGCCTGCTGCTCGAAGGAAGGAGGGAACACCGAAACCGTTTGCGCTCTTCTTTTGTCTGACTCATTCAAACTAAATCCCAAGGTGCAGTGGGGCATTCGCAACACGGCGCTCTCTGGCTGGCCATCCATGCAATTTCTGAAATAGTCTATTGTATTTCAAATACTTTTTCAAGTATTTTATACTGTATCTTAATTACATTCTAATGTTGGTATTTATTATCTTATCTTAAATACATTTTGAGTATCTTGTACATGTCTGGTAATTGTGCTCTGCAAATGGGTGGAAGCGTCTGTTGTCCGCAAGTCAACGTTAGGTCAACACAGACTGTCTCAAGTTCATACAAAGTCACCGCTGCCTTTCATGACAGGAAAGCGCAACACGTATCTTGCCCGTGCGCGGCAGAACTGGGCAAAGCATCCTCTTACGTGGGGGCTGTGTTGGTCAAAGTAGCAGAAGCTACAAAGAAAGGCCTCAGTGGTTCCTCATGTGCGGGCAAAAATGTGTGTGGAACTCGTCGACTGAAAAAAATGTTGTGGCTGATGATGGCCGCAGAGATTTACAATCACAAATGTCGGAGAAAATAACATTCTAAGGATGATCTCGCAAGCAGTGCTTACCGAATCGGTTGCACAAATCTCCTTTCAGGACTGAGAATTTTGAGGGCACAATGCGTTTTCAAGTGTTGAACCCTGCAGAGACATACTCACATCCCGACAGAACACAATGACGCAAGATATTTCGTTGACGAATGTTCAAAAAAACATTTGCTACGGTCCTTTCAGCTCTGACATATTTCTGAAGTACTTTTTTGTAAGTCCAGTAAGGTATGGGAATTGTTCTTCTGGTAGGGCTTATAAAACCTCTAGGCTGTCTGCACAAAGCGATGACAGACAAGGGTTGGAGTTCTTTTGCTGTAATTGTGGACCGCAAATTCTTCCTTCTCTCCCGTGTACACTGTACACCTTTCTTTTCAGTCTCCTTTATCACGAAACAATTTGTGCATTCTGATGCTGGTACCGTACCTTCCTCTGTAGCAGCCATGGGACGGTCTCTGAAATTTTATTTTGTTTTTGACGTTATGTTGTTTTCACATGAAAGGTCGTCGTGAATCCCCTTCCTGAGAAACTGGAGCAACTGTAGTGGAAGGCTCAAAGGAAGTTGGGTCATTGATTGCAACACGTTGCTGTTTCACCACAGGAATTCACATTTGCGTGATCACTGTCAAGCTTGGAAAGTGGCTCCTGATCAGGATACGTCGTCCCGTGTGCATAACGCTCAGTAAAGCAGATGATGTAAGAATTGGTCAAAGAAAACCAGAGGACTCACCCTGAAACATGTACACCTCTGCTTACATACCTATATGACAATATCAAAAACATATATGTACAGATAATTTTTACAAAATAAATGACTAAGGTAGATCACTTACTGGGGTTGATAAATGAAGTGTCGGGTACGGATTTGCTTCAGTGGGCCGGTTATCAGGAAAATGAAGCGATCATACTTAAGACGATACAGGAAGGTGTCACAAGCCAGAACAGGCCACAAAGTGCGCATTGCTTACCCGAGCCGACTTTCCAGGTTTTCGATCGTTTTTATGGAGGTTTCGGATCTACCGTTGGCGCAGATCTTTATTTTCTTTCTCCGAAGGCAATGTATGCATCGAAAACTGCACAAGGCACGGACAGTCTATGTGCAGCAGTGGGACGTGCGAATCACATCGGAATATTTTCACGCTTTGATAACGCGTCGTAGTTACTGCACCCTACGACTGAGTATGTTTTCCCAGCTCTAAATTCACCTCTCGATTCATCACCATTCTTCATGTACGCGTGCGAGTCATACGACTACGAAACGCACCACGAAAAAACGACGTCGCAGCCATATGCGGAGATGCAAGTTAAAGGCGCTCAGTTGCGGCGCGCCAACGGCGTCAACTGGGGAGAGCCTATCGAAACACTTTCTGAAAAAGGTCTCTAATGGGCGTTTAAAAACAAAAGCATCGTGAAAATGGGAGTATTCTAATTAAAACACCTTTCAGGATGGAGTTGGTTTGTACTCCCTCTCAAATGACTGGCGTAATACAGGCTCACGCGGCATAGTACAAAAGCTCACGCGGTGAGACATATACAGGGTGTTTCAGTTAAATCCCCGGGCTAAATAATTCGCGAACCGGTGCACCAATCGAATAACTTTCTTTTTTACAAGTATCTGTCCAATACCGCCTACAAGATGCGCACCGCGTGAATGAGCGGGAGGCGCTCATTATTTAAATAAAAATGCAAATGAGTTTCGTAAAAAAGCGTAACTTCTAAAGCAGGGCGCTGTCGGTACTAAAATGGGTACAACCCCTTTTGGGACCTTCAGTGGACACCTTTCAGAGAAAAATCTGCCACTCAAGCGGGTCATTTGTTGCAGTAATTAATTGGTTTCGGTTTACGTATTTTTGTCGCGCACTGTAAAAAATTTCACCGTAAAAAAAATGGGCAAATGCAAGGAAAGTTGGCTGCCAAACATTGGCAGTTTTTTTTACGGTGGCCCCGTATAAGTTGTGCCCGTGAAAAAATACTGTGTTTGCCAGTAATTTTAACAGGCATACGCTGTGTAGCATTACTGTGCAGTGGTCGTTAAAAAAACTGCACTGGCCAGTAATTTTAACGGGCATATGCCGTGTACCGTTACATTGCTCTGCAGTTAAAATTAAGGGCCAATGCAGTTTTTTTTAACGAGCACAGCACAGTAATGCTACACGGCGTATGTCTGTTAAAATCACTGGCCAATGCAGTCGTTTTTCACGGCCACAGCTTATACGGGGCCACCGTACAAAGAACGGCCAATGTTTGGCAGCCAACTTTCCTTGCATTTGCCCGTTTTTTTTACGGTGAAATTTTTTACAGTGTGGTCGTTAAAAACTGAATTTGCCAGTAATTTTATCTCAACTATGCTGTGTACCCTTATCATGCTGTACCCATCCTTGGAGCCCCAGTTTTTTTTTTTGTTTTTTTTTCTACATATAGTCGTAGCAGTGAACGCAGTTTAAGCAATGACCATGCACAACACATTGTGGTGTTTGTCACATTGAGATTTATTTTCTATGGACATAGTGGTCAAAATCCTGGCCAATCACCTGTGGCATCAAAACCCTGCAAAGAGAGAGGAACTGTTATAGGGAGCAGGGCAACTGACATGCAATTATACTCACCATTTTATGTTTCAAAAGAAGAGCACAAGAAGGAGCCATGTTCACCCATCAATCAAGCTCTGACATCTAAACACTGCAAAGAGAGAGGAACTGTTACAGGACCAGAGCAATTGACATGTAATTATACTCACAGTTTTATTTTTCAAAAGAACAGCACAAGAAGGAGTCATGTGCACCCATCAATCAAGCTCTGTCATCTAAACACTGCAAAGAGAGAGGAACTGTTACAGGACCAGAGCAATTGACATGTAATTATACTCACAGTTTTATTTTTCAAAAGAAGAACATAAGAAGGTGCCATGTGCAACCATCAGTCAAGCTCTGACATCCAAACACTGCAAAGAGAGAGGAACTGTTACAGGACCAGGGCAATTGACATGTAATTATACTCACAGTTTTATTTTTCAAAAGAACGTAAGAAGGTGCCATGTGCAACCATCAGTCAAGCTCTGACATCAAAACACTGCAAAGAGAGAGGAACTGTTACAGGAAGCAGGGCAATTGCCATGCAAATATGCTCACCGTTTTTGTTTTGTTTCGTTTGTCAAATGAACATCATAACAAGGAACATGTGCACCCATGACTTGTTGACGTAAGGTCGGCTGTAGTAGTTCACGTACATCTTGGAACCCTATACGTTCCATTCGAAGGTTGAAAGCTTGTCTACTAGACGGAGCACTTTTTTGTTGACGGGTGTTTTTTGACGCTTTTGTGCCCTAGAGCCTCTATCGGGATTTATGCCAAGAAATGTCCTGCAAAGCAAAAGCAAAGGGAGTGTAGAAAACAAACACAGTCTTTGTGAGAACTTGCGACATACCTTTGGAGGAATTCAGCAAATGCTTGGCTCTCCTCAGCATATACCAGGTTAAGAACATAGTGCAGTGAGAACCAGACACCAACTGCAGTTATAAAATGTGGCACGTGGTCTACAACAACTGTGTGGTCTACAGTTATCATGAAGGAGTCTGCCCATGGCGAATCACCTGTAACACCATAGTACATCTTAATGAGGGAACACTATGGAATCCATCAAACTGGTAGTTTTAACGGCTGCACGCACTGCGCTATTCTGTTTACCTCAAAGCAGTATGCGTTCTATGTTTACTCAATCAGGATACTGCCACTAAGAAAATCAGTGTCAGAAAGCCAGTCACATAGTTGAGACCACTACAGCTTATCACATGTTCGAACCCAGATGACCACTTTCCAAGAAGAGGAATTTATCCTGGGGAGGATCTAGAGGCAGATCTAGGGGTGGTGGGGAGGGGATGTGACCACCCCTTCAAACCCCAAGAGCACAATCTCTCTCCACTCCTACTAGTAAGAGAGACCAGTGCTGAAAAAAAGTAACCAAGTATACAACTCGCAAATGTCTACAGACATGCGCTTGTGTAATACCATACCACCCACACGCACAAAAAAAGAAAAAAAAAGATCCTATCTGCCAGCCTATGAGACAGTTATACCTTTTTTAAAACCTGAAACTAAATAAAAGAAAAAGTGCAACAAGCTGTGACTAAAGTCATAAAAGTTTCAACTCACCGAGCGCAATAATCCGAGGCGTGACTGGAAGCAACGAGTTCTCAATATCACGTACTGTGGAGAACTCCTGGAATGTACCACAAAACATGTACTACATGTTCCGATCAGTGAACAACATGCTGCTACGTAACATAAAATCTGGTTTTCCGCGATTATATACATTATGCAGCAAGCATTGGAAAGTCATAGTGCTTAAGTTATACTCTGCATCATGGCCCTCTACCGAACGTATAAAGGCCTACCTCACGAGCCAGAATGACAGCATCTTGAGGTTCTTTCAGGAAGTGCAGGAGAAGAAGTGTCACTGCAACTGCCTCATTTTGTGGCTCTGATCCTGGTGCTTTTTCCAACGCTTCAAAAATTTCGATGACTGTGTCCGTTATTTCGCTGTCTTGCTTTGCAAACTTTATAACGTTGTTCCCTTTTTCCCTGAACGCCGTTGGGAGGACTTGGGCGACATCAACCCCAACGAGTTCTTTGAAGTGAACGAACAGCCCATCAGACTCAAAAAGATATGGCCACTCTTTCAGTAGTTCACGTGTTGTCATACTGGAATTGACCATTTTCCTTTGCAACGGGTAGGTCAGTTTCATTTCCTCAACTACAATGTCTCGTTGGCCTTCTTTTGATACAAACAAAGATTTCAAAGATTCTTTCTTCTCTGTCATGACTTCTTCGTCGATGTCATCTGACTGTCGACTGGTGCAACCATACCTACTGGAATCCCTATGAAGTCCTCCTGCTCGAAAAGTGCCACAGTTCCGACTTGAACGGATACAGTTTTCTGTTCTGAAGACAAGTTGATTCAAAAGAGAATCATACCCGGTGCCCACCACTGTGCCCTCAAAAGAGTCTTGGAAGGAGGACGGGTACTGAGACACAATCTCTCGAGAAATTATTGCTAAATGCTTTCGCAAAGGACGGTCACAGGTCTTCATTGCGTGGTCAATTATTATGCGGACCATTTCTCGCCTCAGCTTGCTAGTGGGTCGTTCCTTCTTGCTCAACGCTTTTATTTAACACTGATATCCACTGAGATATCACCGTTTCAGCCCGTATATAACATAATAGGGAAACAGCAGGACACATACCTCAGGTAATGCCCGAGCGGTGCGGTCACAACGACGGCAGAAAAATGTCCACAAAAACCACCACAGTGCAAAGTTCATTTCGTGAGAGTTCACTGTTTAACACAGCTGAAGCTCCATGGCTCACCTGTAAGTGGTCAAACTTTATATAGAAACACGCCATTGCACGCGTTTGTTGAAGAGTTGATAAAAAGAAACAATCCTTTCGGTTTCATTGCTGTTCTTTAGAGGGATGCACAAAGAATTTGAACTCGAGCTAACGATAGTGAACAAAAGCGCCTTTAAGGAACCACTTATTCTGTTGTGAGGAAGTGCTTCTGGGAAATGTATTTGCTCCCCAACAAATCGTATGATGCCAGAGGGTAGAAATCAACGAGAGATTCGACATTTGCACAGCAATGACGTGATGATTTCTCCAACATATAAATGCCCAAATGAGATTGGAATGCTGCAGTGTGGACTTCCAATACTAAGAATATATCCTGGCTGTTTTGGACAATTAGAAGAAGTATTCTTCCGAAGGCGAGACTCTCATTTTCTCGGATCGCAACAAACAACCCTTCGCTGTAAGCAGTTCCTTTATAAGTGATCTCATTTGTGACGACACTGTTGAGTTCGTTGATGCCACAACACATGATGGATGATCTGATATCTTCGGTATAGGCCAACAGAGTTAGCGGTGCTACAGCTGTAGTGGCAAGCTTAGGCTGGAAAAATTCGTCTGATAACAGGTACGCCTGCAGCATCTGGTGTCGCTGCGCCAGTGTCTTGCACACAGATTTGAAATTCTTCAGTTTGCGGACACAGTGCTTGAAATAGGAGTGCTTGCTTTCGAAGCGCATGGTCCACATGTTGATTAGTGGCCCAAACTGAAGGATGAGACGGGGATAGTGAACCAAATAGTGGTGCTTTGGTAGAAGCGGACGTGACTCGAAAAGCTCCTTCCTGTCAGAGAGGTACTCTTCGATGAGAACCTGCAGGTAGGCCACTGTACCCTTGTTAATGCAAGGGGAACAGACAATGTCCACTACTCTCCGCAAGTTCAGAAGTGTGCACCAGACAGGATCCTCAAAATCCTGCACGTATTGGGCGATGAAGATAGGCAGCAGCCGAAGTAATGTCCAGGTTGATGCAGCCGTTCCCCCAATTCTTTTCCCATGCTGAGACAGTTCATACGGTTTGCTGTTTGCATCGGAAGCCTTGTACTTGAAATTCTCGATAATGTAATTCAGCTTGCCATAGGAAATCCAGTTTTTCGACCTCGTAAAATACTTTAAATAAACTGCAAGATCACACGGAACTATGCCTTCAAACAGGTCATGCCCCAGACATGGAGGCAGCCCAGGCCCACACACATGAAAGAAGCGCAGATCGTTGAAGCAGCTGTTACCCTTGATGCCGTCCACTATGCAGCCGCTAGGGCCTGCTTCCTCAAGTGCATTTTTGTAGCTATCCACTGTACGCAGAATACCAAGTTTCTCTGAATGATCCTGGAACTGTTCACGTGTAACAGTACAGAAACGACAGAAGTGTGTTGATCTGCTGAAACTTTCAACAAAGCCACCAATGCAGTGCTGTCCCAAGTTATCACCAATTATACAGAAGAGTGTGCCTTTAAGGTGTGTGTCTCCAACAGTGATACCATTTTCTTCGAGATCCTTTATGTCAGCCACAAGCTTGCCAAATACCTTATCTGGTCCAAAGGCCTTCATGTGATTTTCTTTGAATAGAAGTGCGAGCTGCAGATGATCACGTGTGGATCTGTGATTCTTTGTGAAGTTACCAAGAGTGAAATACACACCAACCAGCTTGTGCTTCTTTTTGGCTGGTCCCAGGGGATTGGTCAATTCAAAAGCATCTTGATAGAGCAGTATTTCGAGCTTCCTCGATTCATTGTTGGAAAAAAATGGATTGCCCTGGTAGATTGCTCCATCTGTTAAGTCGAACAGTTGATCGTTATGAGATACGTGCGCTGGTCGAGTGACAAGTTCAAAAACTGTAAGATTTGAAAGCAAGTGACAAAGAGTAGACTTTATGGGGATGTACTGTGCAAAGCACTGTTTCTGCCTGTTATCACGGCCAAGGAAAATGTCCACTGGTTCGACTACAGGAAACTGTTCTTTCAGATATAGTGTGCGGGTGTGCATTGTGCCAAGCCGCGTTGAGTGTAAATCACCGAAGACATCACCACTTTTCATTGCTTCCAAGAGAGCCTGCTGTTCAAATCCAACCTCGTTGCGCTGAATGGTTTGCATGATGGTAGCAGACATGCAGGCCAAATTCAACTGATGCACATTCTTTAGTTTTTCAGCAATGCACTGTATAGTGGAAGCTGGTACCAGAAGCTTGGCCTGCAGCATCAAGTAAAACCGTGCAAGGCTGTGCTCAACATTGCTCTTAAGGTCAGTTATGTCATCAGCAGGGCACCTCTGAGGTAGGCAGCGTTGTTCACTTGATGATGCTTCCTCTTGATGGCCAATGCTATGGTCCTCAACGTTCTCAATAGTGACTGCGTCTGCTGAATCCAAATTTCTGACCACTTGCACTGACCTATGATGCCTACTAAGGTGCACACAAAACGCAGAGACGGCACGGAACTTCTTCTGGCAGCGTTCATAAGGACATTTGATCTCATGACCCTCTCGTGTATGCTGCTTCATATGTGACACTATCTCTATAGTCGTAGTGAACTGACGAGAGCACGAAAGGACGTGACACACTTTCGTAGTTTCGGAGAGCAAATCGATTCGAGGCGACCGTCCTGGCGTGTTCTTGTGACGTCTCAAAATGTGACATCTGAGTGTTGCGTAGTTCGCCGCCGTGTACACACATAATGCATGGCAGCACGGTATTCTGCTCGCTTCATGTACATGTCTGCAGTGGTCAACGTAGCCTATCAGAGTGTTAAAAACACAAGGGCACCTTCCGCAACGATACATGACAATTAGAGCGCCTTTATCAACCTACGAGCAGGGACGCATGACACACGGATATCGGAAACTAGGGAGACACCTCACAGCAAACGCGAGCCACGATTCACTGGGGTCGCATACGTTGAACAAAAACAAAGCACGATGCACCACGCTCAAATCGCACACAACAGAATGAGCAAACAGAAATGTGCTTACCTGACTACGTGCGTTCACGAGATTTACAACAACATCATCCTCCTCCTTCAACGACAGACCACGCACGATGTTGCGGATGACGGCAATGCCCCGTACTTCGCTTAGCCTTGCCTCCGCATTGAAGTTTTTGTCTGGCGCGTCATGATGGCGCCACCGTTTTACGTAGTTTTCGCCGTATTTGTGATTACGGTAACACACCGTTGTCAGATACTATTAAACGCCCGTAGAAATCACAGTACTTTTTTACAGTGCGGCTGGTCGCGGCGAAGCGCAAAAAGACGCTCTTTCACTCCCTTATCCATCAATGAATTACACCAATGAATTACGTCCTTTTGCGCTTCGCCTCACACGTGCACTCACACACATTTGGGGACGATTGGTGTGGGGTCCTGCACGAGCGTCAGTTAGGTTAGGTGTTGGGACATATTTCGTTTTTATGAGAGTCCGGCAAGAGGGTCGGTTAGGTTAGGTGTTCTAACATATATTTTGTTCGCGTGAGAGTTCAAGAAAGATGAACTAACACCGGAGCATGTGTAATAGAGCGGCGATGAGTCTCTCTTGAACCGCAATGTACATACGCCCACGCGCCGCTGCGCGCTGCGTTCCCAAGCAGGCAACCACCAAGCACAGAGCGGCTTGCCGACAGAGAAGCACAGCCGCTGCTGCGTTCGAGTGTACCTCCTGACTCTCCACCAATTAGCTGCGTCCTTTTCCTTGCTGCGTTGTGGTCTTTAGTAAATCTAAATACGCCTCCGAACCTCGAGAACAAATAGAGCAGAGGCGGGCTTCGACCGGGCCTGAGCATGGAAGCAGTCGGGTACGGGCTGGGCCCGGGCCGGTGGAGTCGGGCTCGGGCCGGTCCCGGGTTGGAAATATATACAAGACGTCGGGACCGGGCCGGGTACGGGCCTTAGCAGCCGGGCCTGGGCCGGCCACGGGCCTCAAAATTAGGCCCGTGCAGTGCTCTACCCTGAGTACGTTTTCCGTATGAGTTCCGCTCCAAAGAAATACAGCCAGCAAAGATATGCTCTAACGCGTTGCAGGATTGTGAGACGTTGAAAGTACCACGTCGATTTCTTAAAACTATAACACCGTAAAAGTTATGCGTGTGGGAGTCCACACGCAAGGCCACCCCTGCATCAATAATCTTTCCGTTTACGTATCCTACAGTGATCAAACACTTGCGCACACGTTGCGAACATGACACCAGGCTCGAAAGCGTATAAAGGACGCTGCTAGAATGCCCCAGCAATCGAGAGGCAATCTTGATCGTTGCAGTTCACTACACAGATCGCACAACAGACGATAAATAAGCGATGGTCGATGCGGATGAAATTATTACACGCAACCACAATCGACGACCAAACACCGACAATAGCACAACGATCACCTCCGTGAGGATACCTGCTGCTGCCTTTCAAATAACATGGCAAACGCTCTCTATGTACACTTTTTAGCGACCATAACAACCATATCTCGCGAAGGTTTTCATTAACAGATACAGAGGTAGGTCTAATCCGCAACCACCGCAGATCCGCAACCACCTGCAGCAGCGCCAGCGCCATCTCAACTTTTCTTCCGTAACAACCTCATAATAATAAAAAATAATAATAATAATACCTTTATTAATGTGCCCAAGAACAGCCGAAGCCTTGGTGTTGGCGCATGCAGACAATGCAGTATTTACAAATATATATACACACACACACACACACATATATATATATATATATATATATATATATATGTACTTACATATACAAATTAGGCGAAACATAACATAACATATTCAGGAAGAGGAACGTAACGGGAAGATATTCACACTGATACATACAGTACAGACTTAGAGATATACAGTACATAGCACTAAAAAGGGTAAAAAAACAGTACAACTTCACGTGTTGCTAAGTGAACGCAAGAGGAGAGTTTTAAAAACGTCTGAATGGGAGTTAAAGATATCAACAGAGAGGTCAATTTCGTTTGTCATTTGTTGAATACGTACATTCGGATTTGCAGGCATATGGTGGGATAAGTACAATATATTCGTGTGTCGGTTTACATTGACAGGTACGGCGATATGAAGCTGATGTAACAAAGATGGTGTATCGAGAAAACTGTGTAAGACCTTATAACAGAGCATAATATCATGAAAATGGCGTCGCGTTGAGAGTGGTTGGAGGTTAAGAAATAACATTATCTCTCCATAGACATACATTCTCAAGTGAGGGCTTACAAATACGGTATGTATAATGTGTAGAAATTTCTTCTGGACAGATTCAATCCGTGACGAGTCAGTGCAGGAAAGAGAGTTCCACACTGGAGACGCGTATTCCAGTCGCGGTAAAATTAAGGAACGATATAGCTGAAGAAATACAGAGTGCGTGGAAAAGATTTTGCATGTATATGTGAGCAAGCAGAGAATTTTGAGAGCTGAAGAGCGTACGTAAGAGACATGATCATGAAAACGCAGCTGGGAGTCGAAAACGACCCCCAAATCCTCCAGTACATCGACACGCTTGATGGCATCGGAACACATGTATGTATTGCATATTATGTTAGTTTTTCTTGAGTAAGTCACATGTTTCGTCTTCAATGGATTAATAGCCATCCCATTTTTAGAGCAACATTCAACCACAGAAGAAAGTTTGTAGCTTATGAACGTCATTTGGGTCGTGGATAACTTAAATTTCCTTCACGTCATCGGCGTACTGAGAACATGAGAATGACGAATATGCCCAGCTAAGTCATTAATAAAGACATTGAAAAGGAGCGGCCCCAAAATTGAGCCTTGAGGAACACCTGAAGGGGGAAAGTGAGGAGAAGAAAAGGCGCCGTGCACCTTTACGACACAGCATATGTTACTCAGAAACGAAAGGAAGAAAGCAATGAGGGCGTTTCCGAGACCAGTCATATGAAGTTTGTGAAGTAAAATAGTATGGTCCATCATGTCAAATGGTTTTGAAATGTCGAAATCAATTGAATCTACTTGTCCACGTGCTGAGACACAAGGAGCCACAACGGACATAAACAGGGTTTGTGGTTTTCGGCATTTATTTTCAACCCAATTCGGGGGGGTGGTTATCGGCATTTATATGGGGGACTATAAATCGGATTTTTTCGGCATCTATATTCCGCCAAAAAATAAATGCCCGAATACGGGCATCTATTTATTTCGCATGAAGGAAAGCCTATTTTGCGCGCGAAGTAACAACGAACCGAAAAGAAGTGAATCGATTCATGATTTCACTAACAATGCCTTTTATTGCCTGTGCCAAACCAGCAAACAAGGAGACTACCTCTTGTTGTAATAGATGCAAGCGTACATCATCATGCTCGCATCTGTCATAGCGGCTCGCTCCTTGCGATTAATAACACGCAGTTTAGAGAACGCGCGCTCAACATTAGCGCTAGAAACAGGAATAGCCAGTATGCTTAAAGATCAGCTACGCCGATTTCCCGATGTGTTGAAACGGTTGTGATATTCAGAACGAGCACATCCAACTGCCCCCGAAACGCACCTTCGTTTCTCAATTTTGTCTTCCTATTACGAAAATTAATTCATCAAAGAAACCAAAACAAGCCATGGGCGCAGCCATTTTTGTGACGTAGATGGGATAAACCTGCTCCATCTACGTAGATAGAGAATCGTGTGTCTGATTGGATGAAAGCTGAGGCTTTCTCTGACTTCCCTGGCGTCTTCTCCCGTTTGCGAGGAAATCCAGTTATGGCCGCCGGCTACGATGAGCGTTTCGTCCGAGGTAATCCCGAGAACTATTGCACGATGGAAACAACAACCGCGAACTCACCTCAACATCATTTTCGGCGTGAAATTGTGATTATGTGCTCGAGAACTTCGCAGTTCAACCGTTTTGCTGCCATTCACGTCAACCCGTTTGCTGCTTTTACTACAAGTGCGGGAATGGGAGCGATTGAGCAACAACGTGAGACTTGGTGATCGTCTGAGCATATACCTGCAGAGGACTGGTCTTCAAAGAAAGAAGGCCGTATTTCTGCCCATGCATATCGTGCGATTGCCAGGCTTGTTACACGAGATACATATATTGTGCAGCATCATAGCGCGACTGCAATGGACGACGTAGGAATGTATCGTGACCACTCGAACTGCATTCGTTGAACCATTCGATGAAAGTTCATTCATATGAAAGTGCTCATTAGAGTTGCCCCGCACAAAAAGTGTTGGATGTAGTTTTGTAGTGTGTTGTTTATCTCGTAGGGCGCATCGCGGAATGTAGGTCGAGAGCCCTTATACGTATTTTTTGCATGTTTACTTGAGTGTGTGCATTGTTCTATACCACACAGGCCATATTTCATTCATAATAGTTTCGCAAATAAACACATACGGGTCGACCTCGCATTGCTTTTGAGTTAGGCATCGTGTCTTCAGATTAGGGTATGTGTATCCTGTTTGCTGGACCCAACAGATGTTATTAAGGGTAGTGCAACGTTTTCCACTTCTTGAACCATGCTAACATTGCCAGAATAAGGAACATTACACTGTGCTGTGTATTCCACACGTAAACCCCCAATTATTATATTGGGTGCTCCACATGGTCAACCAGTCAGCACTTCCCATATCCTATTTTTTTTAAACATGTGCTTAAAATTGCACAACTGCCACTCAAGTAACTTTGCCACCAAATTAGTCAGTGACAAAAGGTATATGTACTTTATCACAAATTTAATAACCTTGGTGGAAATGGTTGATGGTGTCCTCTGCCTTGTACGGTGCACTTCATAGCAAAATACACAATAGTCCAAATGTTTTCCTTGTCCACAAATGCTCTGTAAAAGCTGAAAGACTCTTATCAAAATGGGGAAGCGGGCTTGCTTGTCCAGAGGAACAAATGTGAAACTGCAGTGCTCAACGTAAATAACTGCATGCTCGGCAACTAACGCTGGTGATGACGAAGACCTAATATTTCTAGCTTAAAAGGAACAAAGGAGAAAAGACCACTGCAGCGGATTAATGTTGTTTCAAAAGTATATCACCACAGAATTTGTGAGAATCAGTTGGTGTATTTAGTTATGTTGGTCACCTCTTGCACCAATTTTTAATAAGATTCAAATGCGTTGCTACCAACCAGGACCTAAGCCTGATCTATGATCTAATAATAATAATAGTATATATCTATGACCTATATGGACCTTCACCACTAGTTTGGTCTAGATTTCACACGTGGCTTCTAGTGAAATTCCAAGCTGCTCTGTAAAGCTGACAGGAGACTTGTGGAGTAGATAATTTTTTATTGATATTTTCAAAAGAACATGTAAAAAACAATGTGCTGTACCAACTGTATTCAAAGAAATACAAATATACTTTGTTTTAGCTATGTGCATATTAGCAGATTACAGGTAACCGATGACACACAATGGGCGTCAAGGGTGAGAACACAAGAATACTACCACTGCAGGCACTGTCCTGAAATTCTAAGTCACCATTTGTCAGAAAGCAATGACCATGCACAGCCTAAGGATCATATTGAGCTCCTTCCATTATTCTTTTTATTGACAGCATGTTGACTGCCATCCAGTCCATCAAAGTGACCCTTATCGTTGAAAGAACGGTTAACAGCAAGCGAGCTGGTGATAGTGTCCATGATGGCGAGATCTGAAGAGGAGATACAAGAAGGGACATAAACACGCTATGTTGAGACATTGTGTATGTCCTTTCCTATCGCTCGTCTCAGGGTTTCTCGCTATGGACCTTCATGATGTTTCCTTCGGCAAACTTTACATATTTTTATCTAGAATTGTGAAGGTACAGCCAGGCGCTGTTAGCAAATCACACAGTACTTTTCTTGAATCAAGAGTCCATAGAAGGTACACAGTCATCTTCAGCATTGCACACATCTATGGGACATGTTAATCACTTTGGAATGTCACAGACATGTCATGGTGGCCGGCACATGATTAGTGGTGCTGAACAGACAACTATTTGTCATAGTTTAGGCATAAAAAGCAGTTTTGGCACCTGCATGTTGAGACAGATGTATCTCTATATACTTTGCCATGACACAAATATATGAAGCAACAAATGTACTCTCTACTTTATTATGGTTATTAGTCAACACTGCCAAGAATGTGGGAACACAGTCTTGTACCACCTACACTCTTCAAAATGACCTTCACACACGACACATTGTAGGTCAACGAGACTCCAGAATGATGTCCTCTCCCTCCCCATTAGCTGAAAACATTTTTCTACAACCTTGCATAAGAGGAAGTTAGTACAAGAAACGCACACATTCCTTTTTTGAGCAAATCAGTATTGAGAGCGTTACCACACTGTGGTAGGCCTGCAGTGCATTACGTGGTACAGCACACACTGTAAAAAATTTCACCGTAGAACATGTCCCCCATTCTAATGACAGTCTTCTCCAGTTTTTCAAACTGCCATTTCCCATAGTGCTTTATGGTATGACACAGTATTTCTAAATCTTTACTGTATAATGTAAAAACCCCGAGACTAGGGAACACGAAGGGACAGACACAACACGAAGTCTCAAACACAGCTGAAAATTTTACTTCAGAAACAAGAAATATATACAAACAGAAGGGAAGGAAGCACCAGTTGAGAACAAAACAGGAGGTCAAAACAGGAGGTGCTTTGTGTTGTGTCTGTCCCTTCGTGTTCCCTAGTCTCGGGGGTTTTTACATTATGCATCATCTTCACCAGCTCGCTTGCTTCCTAGCCATTTTCTCTTTACTGTAGTTTACTGGTTGTAGCAGAAAAACGACACCACTGTTTCCGATCACAGGACGCAAGCCATAAGTGCTATACGGAAACAGTACATGCTGCTCTCTAGCAGTTGTTCGTGTTTGGACATGGTATGGTGCATGCAGGGTAAATTCCATGGTTAAAATATCCAAACGTGAACAACTGTTAGATTACATGATGTAGAATGCTCTATAGTACAGTAAAACCTCCAAAGTCGGACACCTCCCTACCTCGGACAACTCCCCATGATTTCATTGCACGGGCAGGCTCCCATTGAAACTACATGGGGACGAAATTCTCTATGTCGGACACCTCCCTATCTTGGAAGTAGGATAGGGTTTTCCTTACAAAGTTGGACAAAACCCTGGCCAAATTACCTCAATATCGGCCCATCTTTGCACCAAAAAGACCCAAAATGAGCCAGTGGCCTTGACTTTTGCCCCTGTTTTCCCCTATACTGGTCTCAGCATTTTGTTGCTTTAGTTTTTAGAGTCCAAAAACAAGTGCTGTCAGTCTACATTGTAATTCTTTACGTGAGCACTTGTCTTCAGTTTGTCTAGAGCCTTTGAACGAGCACTGCACCAAAGCTATGAGAAGTGGGCTGACGCTTCAGAGACAAGTCCTTGCTGCTCGAAAAGCTCCAGAGGTAATGCCATTGAGTAGAATCTGAACGGAACTGAATATACTAAAATCAGTAATAATTATC
The DNA here is from genome assembly GCF_037126465.1 of Ornithodoros turicata. Classification (NCBI taxonomy): domain Eukaryota; kingdom Metazoa; phylum Arthropoda; class Arachnida; order Ixodida; family Argasidae; genus Ornithodoros; species Ornithodoros turicata. The sequence goes on along the minus strand of NC_088203.1, from coordinate 57,221,301 downwards.
AGTGAAGAATGGGTAGAGGTACCACTACCAGGCACCACCACCAGGTACCACTAAGGACCTTAAATTGAAGAAGGGGGACATTTCTCACAACTGTGATCTCTTCCATTTCTTGTTGCCGTCATATTCTGTAACTCGGACACCTCTATAAGTAGGAGACGCTTCGGCTGCACCGCGGGTGTCCAACATAGGAAGGTTTTACTGGATTTATGTTCCGTGTCATGTGACCACAAACAATATATGCTTTTGCTCATGCTGCACAGCACAGGCGAATCGAGCTGCATGTGAGGATAATAACATGAAACCCGAGGCGCGAAGGAAAAGGCATGACTTTACGGTCTCTGTGTCAGTTGTTTCATGTTGTGATTGCGTACCAGCTGGCCTGTACCTGAGAATAGGTTTGATGCATTGTACACGCACCATAGACATGCAGTATGTGGTGTGTTGTGATAGTAATGCCACTGCCAATTGAAGAATAATGCTCCAGGTGGATTGTTTCGGTACAATCTTGAACTATGCATACCAAGGGGTAGGGCATCTGCGTGACAGGTTTACCTGGAAGTAAGAATGTAAATGTTAGCTGAAGTCATTGAATAATTAACATTATCAATATACTGCTGCAGATGATACAAACAATAGCACACATGATGCTCAGATATGTTCTGCAGGAATGTCCCTGTACTCATAATATTAGTACAGCAGCTACAGAAAGGCATAAAACAAGTTTTTGTATACATGATACCACTTGAATGCAACACAAGCTTCTGCTGCACTGCAGGAACACCACGGCAGACAGATTTACCTTACTTCACCTGAGAAAAAGTATGTACTGTTGCACACATGATGCTGTTTGAATGTCTCGAAAAACATAATTTATGACCGAAAGACATCAACTGGAAGATTTCGATTTACCTTAGCAGTGGCGTATCTAGAGTTACCTGCGCCCATGGCAACATGGTTAACATGATGTCCTTGGGGATGCGTTTTCGTGTTGTCCGCACTAGGTTTCACACTATAACCTCTCTAATGGCGGGTGCTTTAGATCAACTATGAATGTGCCAGGTTGAGTACCCGACCTTGCACATTCACATCCGACCACATAATAGCGCCCCTGTTCACCTGGCGCCCATGGTACCTGTCCACACCTGCCACACCCTAGATACGCCACTGACCTTAGTCAAAACTGAGAAAAAGTATATGCTGTTGCACACATGAAACTGCTTGAACTGCCCTTGAGCGCTCTGGAAGAACACCAAAATACAACAGCTGAGCCAACATTGGATTTATACCTTACTCAAAATACACAAGATGTGCTGCCGTGCATATGATACGATGATACTGCTTAAATGTACTCTGAAAGCGCTGGAGTATAAGAACACAAACACCTCAGGCATCGTTGCTCTAAGCTAGCGAGCAACAGCAAGGGTATACGAACACAAGAAGTCGAGCACAAGTGATGGAATGCACTTGATTAATCAGAAAATGAAATGTCTCAGTACCAGGTGTCACTGTTCCGTCAACAAAAACAGATGAAATTTTGAAGGGGCGTCTGGTTGGCACCGGTGACAGCCTTCAGCTTGAAACCCAGACGGTGATAGTTGAGACGTGGATTGCAAGATTTTCGGTGGTGCCAGAATGCATGCGAAATCATTTAACAAATAAAGCAATTCCAAATCTGTACTGAGAATACACCCGCTGGGGCGTAATCTCAAAAGGATGAAGCAGTAACTGACAGATAGCGTATTTTTCTCTTCTACGTGATGCAATTTGCACCGCATGACTGACTTGTCTAACATTACGTGTCTTACCTTTATCTGCTGCCTAGTCCTGCCCCTGCAATCTCCTGCTGCAGATAAGGTTGGCACAGCATCCCGGACGAGACATCTTCGGCTTCTTGTGAAACAAGTTGCGCATTGCTTCCGTAACATTCGTATGAGCCAGATGAATCGCTGCTTTCGAAGGTGGCACCCAGTCGGAGTTGTAACCGATTGTTGCAGTCAATAGATTTCTCTTTCGCCTTTCGGAAAATTGTGGTTTGAAACATTGGAACTGCATGCTGAAGTGTTCTTGCAGTAGGGAGCAAAACGCTCACGCATTCTCGGCACGCAGCACAGAACACGAATCACACCAGGAAGTCTGTACTGGCCTAGCAAATGCTTTGCAGTCGAAGGAAGCAAAACTCACGTTCCTCGTGGGTTTAGTGAAGTCCAGAAATATACTGGCTCCCTAATAGCGAACTGTTTATCACTTCCCCAATGTGAATCTGCGCAGCTGACGGCTCGGCAGAAGAAACTGGCCGGCTTGACGGAAGAAACCAAGCCAAAAGTCATGCCAAGCCGGAGCGCGGGCAGACCACGAATGTGTCGTCGACACAGGGTTTGCAGGCCACAAGACGGGATGTCAGTGAAACTAAAAATTCACTTTTTCGGAAAACCGCGAGGAGTTTGGGATAACTATTTTGCATACATAATCAGTGTTCCCTTATGAACACATCGTGTGAGTACCATTCCATTCCGTAACACTCGAAAATCGGCGTAGCTGAGCTTTAAGGCGCCCGTATGAAAATGCATTTTGTCTTTCTGCAGACTTCTTGTGGACTTCTTGTTTCCTGTCTTGACAGTGTGTTGACTTCGACTTCTTGTTGATCAAGTAAACAGGAATTGCTGTTGACATCATGTTGACAATCCTTTGAATACCTTATGTGTACCTTGTGTGGACAATGTACATAGGTGTCGTTGTTGATGCTTTGTGGACTTTCTGTGCACCTGTGTAATGAGTATTTATTTCGACCGTTTTATTTTATAGATGGATTTTGTATTATTAATTACTGCATTATCAGCCAGTAATGTCCCAGAGGACGACCTCTGGGGGTACCGAGCATTTCCTAAGGGAGGCGGGGGGGGGGCGGTATATATGTATATAGGCATATTTGTGAATCCATTCATTGGGAGACAGGCTGTATGGGTAATATTAGCGATTTCAGGGTGAGTAAAAAAAAAAAACATGTTGGGTATACACCCCTCCCGGGAGGTAGACAGATCAGTGTTACTGTCTTTCCACTAAACAAAGCGGTATTTGAATCTGAACTTATGATCAAATGTAGCTTAAATGACACTTTGCCACCTTTTAGCTCTAAATACATTTTCGTTGGCTTTGGGAAGGCGCTTCCTCGTATTATTTATATTTCAGTTTATTATGCAATATATTTCATACTTATACCACCACATGAGGATCATGCGCATGCGACAAGTTTGTTCCACATTTTGACTCTGCGCCTCCGTGCTTCGCCCTCGCCTTGTCACGGAGGAGTCATCGCCATTAGCATCATCGGAATGTCGTTGAACGGTTGCAACATGTTTGAACGGTCTCCGCGCTCGCTCGTCCATTTGTGAACAAAAGAGGCCGTGATTTTGCGTCGTATGGGGTAAGCTGTGTGATCGAAGTGTGTGATTAAGCTGCACTTGTATTCACACCATAACTGTTGGCTTTTGTTGTTTGTTTGGAGGAGCGGCTGCAGTCTTGCGTACCGTCAGGTAAGTGTACAATATCAGTTCGTGGCCGGTGTGTTGCTTCTGTTAATTTCATTCTCGTTGTTGCAGTGCATGAAAGAACGAAGGAGGACATCAATTTGCGTCGTAATGGGTAAGCTGTGTGATCCAAGTGTGTGATTAAGCCTCACATGTATTCACACCATGACTGTTGTGCTCTACGTTTTTGTTTGTTTCGAGCAGCGCCTGGCCATGAAAGAAAAAGGATATGATTTTGCGTCGTAATGGGTAAGCTGTGTGATCGGAGTGTGTGATTAAGCTTCGCATGTATTCACACCATGACTATTGTGCTGTAGATTTTTGTTGTTTGTTCGGAGCAGCGGCTGCAGTGATGCGTCCCGTCAGGTAAGTGTACAAGTATCAGTTCGTGGCCGGTGTTGCTTCTGCTAATTTCATTCTCGTTGTTGCAGACCATGAGAGAGCAAATGAGGATATGAATTTGCGTCGTAATGGGTAAGCTGTTTGATCGAAGTGTGTGATTAAGCTTCACATGTATTCACACCATGACTGTTGTGCGTTTTCTTGTTTGTTTCGAGCAGCGGCTGCAGTCTTGCGTCCCGTCAGGTAAGTGTACACTTCGTGGCTGGTGTTGATTCTGCTAATTTCATTTTCCTTCATGCAGGCTCTACTTTGTTGAACACTAAGCTGGGTGAACCAACTTTGTTGTTGCTATGACCGTATTACTCAGTTTTACTCACTTGTGTTTGAACGTTACTAATTTGCGATTGCGCGCTCTATTTCAGACACATATCTCTCCAGCGCTTCAGAGACGTCGCTGGCGCCGAAATTCCAGCTGTTTCACCGTGGGTCGCCAGAAGTACAGCAGATCATTTACTGTCAATTGTGCGACGCGACACTATGTGGCACGAAGGATGTGTACGTATGAAATACGTAACTACTGTGTGCGCGGGATGTTTTGTATGATTGTGTCGACACTGGATACCACTTTCAAGGTATGCATTTCCGGAATAAAGTAGATACATATATAATTTTGCAGTACTCCATTTCGTGTATCTTATGCGTGTTGCGAGTAAGTGAGCATATGCACTCTTAAAACTGAACTTCACCGCATAGCATGCTCCTAGCCGACCATCACCTCGAATGAAATCGCTATGTGACCTGATTTGTTCAAAACGGTAGGCGCACGGCTTTTTTGTGATACTTACGCTGTTCATAATTGTCACAAAAATGGCGTACACCTCCCGTTTTCAGGCAGATAACGATATTCGAGATGATGGTTGGCCAGGAGTGTGCTATGCGGTGAAGTTCATTTCTAAGAGAGTGGAGTCACAGGAAGTATACAAAAAGTATTCACATCATACGCGGGATGGTGTTACCAGAATTATGTTGACAGTACACAGAAAGACAACAAAAAAATCCACAGCTATTCTGTAGCCAAATGTCTACAGAAAGTTGAGGGCCATAAGTCAACAAGAAGTAAACACATGATGTAAACATGAAAGCAACACAAACTCTGAAGAATGTTTGTTTTCCATGTTGACCTTGGTCTGTAGAAAGTAAACAGAAACTAAACACCCATTTTGATAAGGGCTGCGATAACAAAGGCCATGTGCTGGAACGGGTCGTCCAAAAATGAATAGGAGATATATCCACCTGAGGGTCAGGGCATGCAGCATATTCGAAAAACTCGCGCTTTATATCATCCATACGAGATTCATCTCGTAGAACAAATAAGAATAAGTCATCATACAGTGAAGTGCCTTGAAGTGCCTCAGGAACGGAAACAAGGGTCACTCAAAGTAGTAACTGGAGGGAAGTAGATAGATGAACACAAAGAACACAAAAATGAACTAGAAGGCGAGGGCAGGGGATCAGCGATCGGCTTTTGAAACCGTTTGGGAGCTCCGTACACTCGTGATCTCTTTTTAACCCGACAACAACAGACCACAAAGGTTCTGAATAGTAAATTCACTAAAGATAGGTGTGTCACTAAGTACGTGTGCTGCCAAAAGGCGGTCGCCGACCGCACAACAGAGCTGAGCACAACAGAGCACAACGAAACAAGGGCACAGCCCGAAGATAATGCCACGCTCGAGAAATAGTCGACAAAGGGAGATTCCAAGGGGATTTCCCTTTGCGGTTCCAGGAATGGCAGCTGTCAGGATACGAGAAATTCGGATTTTTCCGGAAGATTCCGAATCTGAAAAAAATCATTCGGGGGGTGTTTTCCGGCATTTTTCGGAAAATGCCGAAAACCACGAACCCTAGACATAAACGATACAAGATTGGTGACAGTAGATCTGCCTGGCATGAAACCATGTTGTTGCTCACATATCTGCGACTTGAGAAAAGAAAACGTGCGATCATAGATGATCTGCTCAAACACCTTTGAAAACGCGCACAGTAGACTGACAGGACGATAGTTTGACACATTTAAAGGATGGCCGGACTTGTGGACTGGTACGACAAACGAAGTTTTCCAACAGGTGGGGAACACAGAGTCACGTTATGTAGAGACAGGTTGAATACATGAAGGAGGACGGGTGCAAGGAGGTCAGTGTCGGCTTTAACGAATACTGCAGGAATTTTGTCGACCCCTGGGGTCAAAGTAGGTTTTAGCTTCGGAATAGCTGCGATGACCTCCTCGTGGGACACTGCTATACAAGGACGGTGATAAGATGCGTTGGACACGGAGCTCGAATTCGCAATTGGCTGTGCGTTACCGCGTTTATATATTGAAGAAACATGTGTAGCGAAGAGCTGAGACATCGAGGTTGGGTTAGAAGATACCCCACCGTTAGTGTTCAAAGCGCATAGACTGTTTTCGTTTTTAGAAAGACGCACGTGTTTCCAAAATTGTTTAGGATTACTCTTGAGATCCATTTCAATGGATTTGGTGCGATTAGCATAGTCACGTGATTGTGCCTGCTTAAAGAGTGTCCGGTAGTGAGCAAATAGTATGTCGTGTGTTATGGAGTTATGCCTTTTGAATTGCCGGTGGTGGAATTTTTTCTTCTTTAGGTAAGATCTGGTCTCCTTCGAGAATCAAGTAGGGTATCTATGAATATTATGTATGGTCCGAGTGGGGACAAAGGAACTTATACCTGAATGAACAATATCTCTAAGTAAAACAGCAGCACTGTTAGCATCAGTGGGATTGAATACGGGTTCAAAATTAGCAGCTGCGAGATGATGATATAGACCAACGTAATCACCTCGACGAAGATCGAAAATATCGGATGCTACATGATGATTACGGAAAGAAGTAGGCACGGACACTGCAAAAGGGGGGTGATATTTGTCTGGCGGAATCAACGGGGAAGCAGGCCTAACACACGTAAAGTTGGCCGAGCGGACGAAAAAAAGATCAAGGAATTGTCCCCTATGGTTGGGGACAGTGATAACTTGGGAGAGCGACAAGAAATCAGCAAAGTCACGAAGACAGTTTACACCGTTTAAACCGTAAGACGGTTGAGGAATGGCAGGGGAAAGTTGTTGAGCTCCGAAAAGAGGTAGATTGAAATCACCTAACATCAAGATGTCACAGTGTCTATCTAGTAATGACTCCAGGGACAGAAGGTACTGGGAGAGTTCTGACGGAATAATAATAATAATATATTAATAATAATAATATTAATAACAATAATAATAGTAATAATAATAATAATAATAATAAACAGGAGCCTTCCTCCTTCGCAGTCCTGTCTGCTACTCTCTCCCTCCCCTCAACCGTCGTGTAACACTGTGGATAATGCGCATGCGTTGTGGTCAACCCTTTGGACGGCGCTTCAAAGCCGGAGAGATCACGTGATCGATTTAAACCCGACGTCACCAAACCAATGGTTTAAGTCGGCTGGTGAATACGGGTAATACAGTTCAGCGTTCTTGCGTCTATGGCAAGCACCACCCAGAACACGGTAGACTTCCATCCGTGGTTTCATCGTACACCCAAACTCGGAGCGCAATGCGTCATAGGCACGGCCCGTTAAGTACATAGGCGTGAGTGCCGAAGCTTAGAGAGACCTGGGCACCCTCGGTAGCCTATATTGACGTATCGAATGGATCATATACGGAAATACAATTTGTTCGGAGCATGTTCGTTAACTGTCGTAGCGCGGAAAACGTCTGTAACGGTGACGGGAGGTCGTCTTTGCAATTAAAACGTACGCCTGCAACGAGTCAACGATACCATCTAAATTCCTGACCGATTCATCAGGTTCCAGACCATCGTGATTCCAGAAAACCGAACAGCCCAATTTTTAACCCTTTTTGATATACTTCCCTATCAAATACTGTGTTTTGAACCCAAGCTATCGTTTTGAATGTCATTAACTATACCGAGTGAAACCAATATATTTTTTCTTTCACGAATTTAAACAACATTTTCAAAACCATATTCCCAGTTCAAACGGGGTGTAAAAAAGGTGTATAGGACGTAAACACCACTTTCAACACCTCACTTTACAGCCTTAATGATCGACATGGGATAAAACGTGGTGTATGTAGATATTGCACCTTTAGTAATTCTTAATTCTCTTTTTACACCATTTGCTACAGTTTGAGGGATAAAAAAAGGGTGTTTTTATAATAATAAGCCTATTTTGGGCGAATAAAGGTTTAAAATGAATTACTGTGCAGGTCGTCCACTTCCTCAGACACACAGCGATCATGTTCCGCTTCCGGTGCTCCTGTTCCCATTTGACGAATTTGGGTCAGTAACTCCGGAGCTGAACGCCTTGACTCTATGACTATCTTAGCACCCAGTGAAATTACTCTCGACATATCGAGAGGCAGCTCCATAGAATCTGGATGCTGGACAAAACACCTGGCTGTCATGCTCACCTTATTCTGCTAAACATAGCTGAACGTAGGAGCATCAACTGAGAGTCTGTAGCATCAAGTGAGCCTCTGTTGTCGTATCCAAAAGTCACCAACACACTCCAAGGTTCTTCACAACCATAACACAATTCCATTCGTTAAATAACTGAACCGCCCGCCGTGATATCTGTGTATTACCGAACTGGCCTATACCATTGAGCCTTGGTAATCTTGCACCGACTGAATGGGCGAAACTGCCTAAGGGCAACTGAACTTCTGCGGGGGGCACTTTCTGACGAATGCAATGAGTAATTGCACGTGCACGGAAAGATATACATGCGAATGACGCAACAGGCACCGAAGGGTCCCAAAAAGCAGAAAAGACTGGGCTCATTGTACTAGAAATATATTTGATCGAGGTGGAGGATTGCGTTTGTTGGTATGACATGACGAATCCAAGCGCAATTAAACGAGACATTGAAAGTAGAAACCGACAAACACAGCGCGAACCACAAACACACTGTTTAATTGCGAAACTTACACAGGTTGCTACTAAGTATATTAAGGCTATTAAGTGTAAGTATAAGTCATTAATTCTGATAAGGATATTGACGGTGTGCTGATACATGTATCCCCTAGCCCCGAAATTGTGTCAGCTTCAGTTGTGTTCCTAGGGTCCGACCTTTTCAGGTGATGATACAATCACAATTACTGAGGATCGCCTCGCACCAGCATTCACCGCAGTGTCGTCCCAGCCGACCTTTCCATTTACTTCTGGTGTTGATCTTATGCTCTCTTAATGTGTCGTTCACACACTGAGCTACATGTACCACACTGCTTTAGATCACAGCTGTTACGGCTTTTGCAGTCCGATAGTATTCGAAATGTCAGCTCAGCCAAGTACTGTGTAGCAGATCTCACTGAAAAGGAGCTACGCAAGCACACGGTGTCAAACAAAATTTGGATAGATCACGCTCATCGCAGTAGCCCTCCTCGGAGAACGTCGAGGCGAGAGCTGAAATCCTGTTTTTCTTCGGTATCGATAAGTTAATATCATTATAATTCGTCTATATACGAGTATCTAATTACCAGTGGGTTTCACCAGTTGGCTGCTGGATAACATTTGCGGCAGTATGCGCACTTCACGCGCATCACACAGGCCTGTGGTGTTATTCGCTTTGGTCCGCGCAAATATTCACGCGGATCGCGGATATAACCGTACCCACGCACACCTCCACCGATGGCAGTGCCAAGAGGCCCGTAGTCATATAACGCAAGTTAACTTTAAGTACGGAGAATTCTGCACAAAAAGACTATACTCGGGTTTCAGACAAACCAAGATCCGTCATTTGACGTCATCATCGTCATATCTATTTCACGTTCCCTTTTTGCCTGACGAATCGGATAACAAGATGTCCCACCATTAAACAAAAAGCACATACGAAGCCACACTTACCAGTCAACGTCTTTTCCTGCTTCATTCTTACACGACAGCGTACCCTCCACCAGCAGTAAACTACTACAAAGACAGCATAAAATCAGTAGCGACCACATGCTCATCAGACGCTTCTTTGAGAGAGTTTCTTATGCACTTTGTGCGAAATACACAGCACAGCAGAACAATGGTGGTGCAAGCAACTGAAGCAACTCCTACATCAATAACCCTGCACATGCACGGCAGGTCAATAGCGTCAATAGTATGTCGTGAAACTGATGAGGCAATAATTACAATGCCATGCAGTTATTGATAACTCAGTTGTCAGGTAATATCCACATCAATTACCGTCCAAGTGTAATTATTCTTTATGATTGCGGAAACACGTGACTCGGCTGTCGGAATGCACGAACAATAGCCCTACAGAATGCTGAAAGGAGGAAGTCACTGAAAAGGTTAGCCAGCTGTAGGAACAGCCTGCCAGTCAGCTATAATTTCCACAGCTGACTAACCTTTTAAGTGATTTCTTTGTTTCATCATTAATTACACATAGGGAAGGTAAAACGGATAGGAACACTTTATTACAATTAAGATGAACAAGGCTTTCGTGCAGAAATTGTAATAAAGTGCAATTGTAATGTGTGTAATTAAATTGTGTAAAGTTTTCCTACCCGTTTTACCTTCCCTCAGTGTAATCGCAGTTAATTGGACTTTGGCGTTGTTTTTTACTTTGTGTTGTATTGTCATCATTAATTTCTCAGGCACTTGAGGCCCTGTATGTATTTGTCGTTTCTATTTGTTCCAGCCACAGAACATCAATTCCCATCATGTTCAATAGATGCCACTTGTGTCGCCCCGTCGAGTGAATATGTGTGCAAGTCAGAAAACATCTAGTCCGTCCAACTCTAACTCCAAAACATGTAGAGTGAAAGTGAAGTGATTGAGTGAGTGCCTTCTAATGGCGCACCCATGGAAGTCACTGGATAGGCGTGTTAGAGTAGCTCAACTGGTAAGAGCCTTGGACCGGTAATCCAGAAGATGTGGGTTCGGGTCCTACAGCTGGCTAACCTTATCAGTGACTTCCTTCTTTCATAGTTAATTCCTTAGTATGTATTTGCCCTTTCTATGTGTTCCTGCCTCCGAACATCAATTCCCATCCGCATAGAATGCTCAAACACAAAAGGTGCGGGGCGCGCTTGGTGTTATCTACGTGATACAAAACAAGTTTTGCATTTTCTGTAGAAAGTCTGTGTACCTCCTATTACCCTGCAGTACAGAATATGCACATACTTTCTATATCATTTCTATCACCCCTGTATCCTTTCTGCGGGCAATTGGTACACATTTTTCTGTAGAAAGTCTACGCTCCACTTGTGGTCCAAGATGACAGAAAATACACAGAATTTATACATCAATTTGTTGTTGTGGTTACAGAAAAGAGAGAGGCTTTCTTCAGGATAAAACGTTTTATTTTATTATTACTATATATTTCTCAGTATTATTATTTCTCACTATTGTGTTTTGCGTTTATTTCCTGCAGCATTGAGCGCAAGCTCCTCAAGCGCAGCTCCTCATCCGAACAATTGAATGTAGCACAGGTGTGTTCTGTAAAATAGAAAACAAATGCAATGTAAGCAATGGCAATATATTGTCAAATACTCCATTTGACACATTTGCTTAACACTCCAATGTATGTACAAAATAGCTAGTACTTCCCAAGACACTAAACAGCTCAAAAAGCTCTGCAGTGACAGAATAGAAACAAAATGTACTGATTTAATAGCTACCGGCTAGTGGTTCTGATTGTTCAGTGATTGACAGTTCAGTTGCTCAGCTGTACAGCTCATAAGTCATTAATTCTGATAAGGATATTGACGGTGTACTGATACATGTATCCCCTAGCCCCGAAATTGTGTCAGCTTCAGTTGTGTTCCTAGGGTCCGACCTTTTCAGGTGATGATACAATCACAATTACTGAGGATCGCCTCGCACCAGTTGATTGACTCCTCGCACCGTCTAGATTGACAGTTCAGTTGCTCAGCTGTACAGCTCGAAGCAGAGTTAACTTTAACGCTACTCCGACGAGCTGTACGCGAGGAGAGCTAATCTGCTGGCGCTTGCGAGAGCCTGCGTGCTAGATATTATGGAGAACCGATGTTGGTGTGTGCCTACAAGACCTTGATTATCCACGATATCGTCTAGCATGCATCAGGCACAATAGCAAAAGACACAAAAAGGGTTATGTTGATAATGCCATCTCACTTGCGCACACTCAAGTGTACAACAACGGGCACCCCTATGACTGGATTGGAAATGCTGAAACACCCACTCCCCCCATTCCCACAAAGAGCCAACCAAGGTTGCTAATTTTCCATTCAGTCAGTCACAGCGGCTTTAAAGTTAAGTCTGCTTTGCGTTTACATATGAACGACATTACACTTACAGCATTACGTTATGCAAATGGTATAAGGTCAGTCACAGTCACATACTAAGCACTGCCCTCACGCGGGTGCTGTCAGGGGCTGGCTTTGCTTCTTTATCTTTATGGCTGTTTGCCTTTTGGCGAAACAGGGACCGATCAACCATCTCTTCGTGCGTGAAGAGAACTTGCATTATAGATCTTGCAAATTTGCAAGGGTTCCCTCTGTAGGTCTCCTCCAGACGGGCGAGGGTTGTTCGACGGATGACGGAAGACAGCCCCTCCCAGTTCCACATCCTATTAAAAGAAAGGTACATGTAAAAAACAAAAAAATAAGTCAATAAAAAATAGAGGTCTCCCTGCTAATGCAACAAGGAGTAACGCAATAGCACTCGCTAAACTGGTACAAAAAATCAGGGATAATTTGATATTGTACATAATGGTTTGCAGACATGGATCAAATGTAGAGCTCTGCACGAGCATGATCCCCCCGTCGTAGGGGTGGGCTTCTTTACTGTGTACTCCAGTTCGGGACGGGGCCCAGGCTGACAAAATATGGCAGCACCCTGGGCTGACAAATATGTATCCATGAGCCCGACCCCACCGGGTCCCTATATACAATGCAAGCCTAATAGTTCATATGATCACGTGCTTGATTGCACCTATTATTTGTCGGTAAAATGCTGTACGAACAATTACTTTCAACCATGCTCACTCCGCCTCTCATTTCCAGTCTCCGAACAATAACTCGTCTGTGCGTTTCACAACACTGAATAATTCAATAGTTACCTCTGAGAATAGTTAACCCAAGAACCTATCCCAGCTCGTACCAATCACACACAGAAGCTGCGCATTCCCCATGCTCAACAAGGTTGTTTCACGAATAATTACTGAAATTACGTTCATGCGTAACCGTTGTTTCTAAAGCCTTTAGTAGTTTGACGTGTCGGACCTCATACGCTACGTACAGCCTTGCACACAGGAAGCAGGTCGTACAGTTGAGGCCCACGAATCCCGACTGTGCCCCACCCACGTGAACAAGTCATCCGGTTGGAGAAATGCCAGGAGGATGAACACCTGCTCACTGTCCACGCGTTGTATCACCCCCGCGGAACCGTCGCGCCTGTGACTCCGAGCGCGCCGCATTTGAATGAGAAACGCTCTGAAAAGTTCGCAATTCGACATTTGCTTTCAAAACTGCGCAGTAAATGTCGCGAATTTCACCCTAGAGACTTCAAAATCACTTCGCTATTTCGGTACATTCGTTATAAAGGAATTCGTTATAAATGTCCGAAGTATACATTGTATCCTATGGGCGCCTGACCTGACCTCGAAAAACGTTCGTTATAACAGTTTTTTCGTTATAAAGGCGTTTGTTGTAAAGGACTTTGACTGTATTTGAGGGGCATCATCAGAAGATCTTTTAGAAATCCCCTTGCGCAGGGTGAGAGAATCACCAGCTGGACGCCTCATGGATTACGCTTCGAATACTCATACACATAGATTACACGTAGCTAAAGAGTTTCTGCCTCAGACTATCTGGTCTGTACTGTCTCTGCACGAGGATTTAAGCTGGTGAGTCTCCCTCCAACTGATGGAGGAAAGAACAAAAAGGAAGCACCCCAACAGCTCTTCGACAGAAGAGAGAAGCGTGGGGCAAATGACGCAAGTATAGGAGATGAGCTGTAGCTTCTTTGGAGACACGCGGGCGTCACGTTACCTGAATAGCCTAATGAGGTCGGCCTGCACACAACCAGTTTGGAGCGCTACCACCACACCTCTCCAAGTATTTCGAAACTATGCGTTGGGGTCTCCATAGAGGTGTATGTAAACGAACCCAAAACGCGAGCGGTGATGTCACTGGAGTGGTCCCCAATCTCAGCTTCATTTCTCGGTGCAATAGGGATCCTCCTCTCTTTCCGTCCTCCATGCCTCAAATGGACGATATCACTATCTAGGCCCGTATTCCCAAACCACCGGCAACTTCGCCCGCAGGGCGCCCGTAGCACAGGGTCCTTGAGGGCGAACATCCCCTCAGGGCAGCATGCGTTTCTCGAACGTAAACGTGCACGCCCTCAGCTGGGCTGGCCGTCGGGAGGCTCGAAGGGGATTCGGCCCGATTCCTCGTAGAACGAGGCAGAAGCGCATGCGGAGGATCGCGCTTCATTTCCGCTTCCGGCGGCTGTCGTCTGCTACTTTGGTATCTCCTGTTCTGCTTGCGTTTGGCTTCCGTACTTTGTGTCAATATTGTGTTCCGATGTTGTACAACTGTCGGGTACTGCTGATATGATTTGTACACATCTCATCATTGTCTCTTTATGTATGTGTATGTGTGTGTGAGTAGTAATGAATGACCACGACTATCCGGAAACGCTACAAGGCTTCTGGACGCCATTAATTAGCAATTAGAGCTAATTGGGACCCCCCACATTAATCAGCATCATCCAATGAGTCATCACACCAATTGGGGAGCGTCTAACTAGTGTCCAGACCACCCTGTGCGTTTCCGGATAGACGTGGTCATAAAAAATAAAAAAAATAGATAGAGAGAGAGAGTGGAGAGAAGGAGTTTAGTTGAAGATCAACGCCGCCATCTTGAAGAAAGCGGCCCGGAAATGCCGCTGACCGTCGCTGGGCAACGCAGCACAGAGGCAGGTTGCAAAGCATTGCAGCTATGACCACAAGTTCCGGACATCCTGTGACGTGAGCTGTGACGTCATCACGGCATGTCTGGGCAAGTTGGGACAGCTCTGGGCATGCAAGGAGAAAAACACTCGTAATACAGAGACTGGGAAAGCAAGAGTATACAAACCATCAATAGCTAACAACAAAAAGAATTAGTTACACAACAAATGAGCCCACCAGAACAGGAGCGCAGAACCATGTGACTGCTCCATCCGAGAGGCAGGCAGAAACTGACTCGTAATGCTTTTTTGTCCTGTATAAAGCCCCGCAGCTGCACCCCCTAGCGGTTACTTTCTCAACTAATCTCACAACAAAATTATTAAGAATCACGCCAGCGCTACTGCCGTTCCCAAGGCAGAAGAAGATAGAAAATGGCGGGAATGCCCGGACAACAGCAACCAGCACCCGACGTGCACTGGCACGAAAATCACAAACAAAGCGGGAACAAAGTTGGCGAAAGCATTAGTTACACAACAAATCACCTCACCACGGTAGGAGCGCAGACCGATGCGACTGCTTTCCGCGACAGCCGGAGAGAAACTGACTGGGGCGCCGCTCCGCGGCCGCTACGCATACGCGCTCCTAGCGCCCTCTGGGGCGACCACCTCCGAGAGGCTAAGAGTGAAGAGCATTCCTGCGCCCCCTGCTGGCCATTCTCGTTGGTCGTGAGGCTAAGAGAGAAGAGCACTCCTGCGCCCCCTGCTGGCCGTTCTCATTGGTCGTGACGTCATCCTATTGTCTCAGGGCTACCCTGTTTTTTTCCCACTAATGCTCCTTTGGTCAATCTACAATGAAGCCACAGTATGACGTCATCATGCAGCTGTGTGGCTCAAGGACGCGTACGCTCTAGACAGGGGACATATTATTTATTGAATCACTATCCCAAGATTATTTCCTTTATTGTTCTATAACGATTGAATAGGAAACTATTGCAGAAGAGCACCATGCATGAAAGCTGATCGTAGGAATTCTAAAGTCTTACTAAATGAGACTTGCAAAAGAACAAAATATCCTAACACGTAACTCCATCAACGGCAAATAAGAGGACTAGGTACTCAACAAATCAACACAGAGTACGGGTAAACAGGAGCGCAAGACTCAGGGCAGCACTATCGTCAAGACAACAATGTTCCTTGTCAAAAAAGAAAAAAATATAAAACGTCAACACAGGAAAGCATGCATATCGGGGCATGTCAGAACACGTCAGGACAAATTGTACGACTGCTGGGCAACAGAGGAAAACAAACAAACACTTGAACAGAGTGAAAAAGACACTCACCATCATTTTTCCCGTTCACAGCATTCCCTCATTGTAAATCTGCTCGTCACAAAATCCACCTGCATCGTCGAACACCATTCACCAGTGACGAACCATACAGCCGCACCCCATCAGAGGCAGACAGAACCCCACCGAAGCTACGCTCTTCCACTGACGGTCAACGCCAGGAGCAGAATTTGCGTGTCCAGACCCGTCAGTGTCCAAGAGAGAAGTGAATCCTTGCACCCCCTGCAGGCCGTTCTCATTGGTCGTGACGTCATCCTATTGTTTCAGGGCTACCCTGTTTTTTTCCACTAATGCTCCTCTAGACAAGGTCAACCTGAAACAATGATCTCGTGGTATGACGTCATCATGCGGGTGCGTGGCTCAAGGACGCGTACGCTCTAGACAAGGGACCTGTTATTTATTGAATCACTATCCCATGATTATTTCCTTTATTCTACTATAATGATTGCATAGGGAACTATTGCAGAAGAGCACCATAGAAAAGAGGCGATTGTAGCATTTCATTCCCAAAGTCTTACTGTACAGAGAAAAAATAATGGTTCAGCAAGACATGTCCATCCCAGCCGAGAGCCATGCAGCTAAGTGAATAATGATGCTTTGTGCCTCCTGAATAAAGTCACACACCTGTCCCCCTCGCGGTTACTCTCTGAACTAAATGAATCGCAAAATTATTAAGAATAGCTCTACTCCCATTCAAGGCAGCACTATCGTCAAGAATATTTCTTGTACAAAAAGAAAAAAGCTACATGTAGAAGGAAAGCATGTCAGAACAAGCCCAGGCATGTCAGTGCATGTTTGTCAGACAACAAGGGGGAAAAAGCGAAAAGAAACAAAGAAGGAAACCAGCATCAAACTATTTCTAAGCACACGCACTCCTCTTATTCAAAAACAGTGCTCATCATAACTCCGTCCAGGGCAATACACACCATTTTTCTATTGCTACACTTTTTTTCCAGTGACGGTCAATGCATTGCTACAGACTGCGTGACGTAATCACATCCTGTCTGAAGAAGAAGACAGTGATCGCGAGGGTACTATGATGTCAGCTCTGTTGCTGTTTAAGTTATAAAACAGTGCGCCCGAAGCGCGCGCGTGGGCCCGGTCTCGCGGTTTGGACTCGCGACGCGTGCGATTCCCCGCGGCGCGAGCGCAACGCGGACCCGTTCTCGCGGTTTGGACGCGCGCGATTCCCCGAGTTAGCGCACTGTTTTATCACTTAAACAGCAACAGAGCTGACATCGTAGTACCCTCGCGATAAATCTTTTATTCCGGCGCCGGCAGAATGTATTCAGAAAAGGCTTCGGGTGTGTAAGGTCAGCCCAAGGCATGTTGATAGGAGCGCGCTGGTCTGTTGGGTACCCAAGCTTGCAGCCAGCAATGCTGGAATGATTATTTGATTTGATTTTATTTGGAGTCATTATCGGCTCACCTATTTAGTGAAGACCTATGAACACGGTTTGGTTTTAAAATGATGAGAGCTACAATGTGTAGCCAATGATGTTCACATTTACGCGTCTGTATAATGATCGCTGCGTAGAAGCACGGCACCGTTTTCTTCGTAGCGAACATGCATTCCTTTCTTTCTTTATTGGTTCGCGCCGGCCGAGTGGCGATATCCTATTACATCCGGAACGAGGACCGATTGTCTTGCGTAAGCATACATGTCTGTGCCGTCTTTTGGCGATGGCAGGATAATTATTGACCTGAGGAATAATATGGATTGATGTGGTTGTGAAAATAGACTTTGTGTTTGTGAGTGTGAAAATGTTAGTGTGTGTGTGTGCCTGTGTGTGTGCGCGCGCGCGCGCACGCGCTGGGACCCCACTTGACAAGTAAGTGTTTGCCTTTTCGTGTGGCACGAGTGATACATTTATGTACTATTGCGTGAAATAGTGGTTTAAAAAATAAGGGCAGTCGCGTTTGCAGTGGTGGAACTGGGAGTAGGCTGCATGTAGCACCTTCTGTAGCAGCGAAAATGGACTTTTGGAGCAGACCTTGGTGCTTTTGGAGCAGCAGTGGTCAAACCTTCGATTCATCGAAGGAAACGCTTAACGTGCTGCAAATATTTGCTGAGACTGCGAAAAGACTGCCTCGTATGTCAAAATATATGCAGCATCATGCACACACAAGATTTTGCATCCACACCATTTATTTGTGGTATCCAAACACATATATAAATTAAATGAGCAGCATAATACCCGTAAGCATACTTGGCAGCTACAACTGCTCTAGATGTTTGTTTTAGCTCTTTTTCTGTTCAGTTCCTTCTCGAGTCGCTGTGACTGTCTTTTACGGGATTCTTTCACTGCTTTGATCAGTCCCCTTGACATCGGAATTTGTGCTGGATCCCGACCGTGCCTCTGCGAAAACGACATTATTGCCCGGAGGCCATTAACGCTGGTAATAGAAAGGCTAGCCCTTTCATGCAACATCCGCCTGTTTTCGCTGAAACCCCTTTCTACGTCCGCATTTCCATGAGACAAGCACAATAGAGCTTTCACAAGACTCCCTAGCAATGGGTACTTTGGGGTCCCATTTTCCATTTTTAGGTAAAGGATCTTGCACCAGAAGTCGTCTACTCTCTCACAAGGAACATAGTCCACCTTTTCACCTGTGGCAAGACAAAATTCATCCACCACAGAAGACACCTGTTGAGGTTCAATGACCTGTGGCACCTGTTTAGCCAGGTTCCTCATTGCCGCCACAGAACTATCGTCTCTCATAAAGGTTGGGTGCAGGCATCTGTAGTCCCTCAGCACTTCATTTCGGAAGGGAAGGTTACACAGCAGATACCTCGCAGCTTTGATATAAAAGCTCCTAGCTCCAAGTCGAAACTCCTGCTTTTCCTCTGGTGTCCAGTCTGAAATAGCCGCTTCAGTGTCTGCACCAATTTCGATGTCAGCTCTCCAGTTTGACGATTTCTCAACGTCAATGTGCATTAATTCCTCACCGCTCTTGTCTCTGTACACCTTCACACGAAGAAAGCGTCCAAGAATTTTTTTTTACTAGGCTCTCCATTTCACTGTAGAGTATGTGGAGGAGTGGCTCACTCTGTTGGAAGAGGGCAAGGAAGCTGGTGAAGAGGTCAACCGCATTCCGTAGGAAAAGCACCTTAGCTAGGAACGCTTTGTCACTGATGGACCACTATGGGATGCACAGTTGCCTGGGAAGTATTCCAGTAGAACGACTGTGGTGAATTTTGTGCCAGAAAGGAGTAGTTTTCTGAATAATCCAGTTGAACAATCGCTTCACTGACGGGAAGGTCAGCCTTGAGCTGTCGCAAGTAAGCCGACTGCGACGAGCTGACGAAGTGATGTCTCTTTAGTGAATTTAGTTCAAGAATCAGCTTCTCGGAAAATTCCTCTATGGGAAGAAGTACTGTTCTATCGCCAGGTACCCACTGCTGAAATGTGATGGTGTCCTGAAACTCATCAGCATGGCCGAGCTTATCAGTGAGTTTGGCGCGTCGAGGCTCTGGGTGCATCGTCCTAGCATGCACTCTTCCTTCTCGATGGCACAGACCATTAGCCGCAAAAGGTATTTGTAGTTGCCCTGGATTCCCGCAGCATGAAGCATCATCTTCACGTTTTGATGATAAGAGCACACGCGGACTGAATGCGTTCCTGGGTCTCCAGCAAGCACGCACCAGGGGGGGGGGGGGGAGGCCTCAAGGATGCAAATGTAGAAAATCCAGCTTCTAGAGTTGGGTTGCTTGCCTTCCATATGAGAAAGGCTTCCTTCAAGCCCCTAAGCATCTGCATAAGCTCTTCTGATGATCCTTGAGAACATCCTTTTGTCCTGGCATACAGTAGGATATGAAGTCATCTTGGTAAAACTTCTCAATTGATTCCTTGGTCACGAGGGACAACGGAGCCCTTCCTCTCGCTGAAAATGGCACGTTCAGGACGCCGTGTTTTTAATTTCTCGTGCTCGGCGAACAAGAAGTTGCGAAGCTCCAAAAAGCTGCATCGTTTGTTACCTCGACCACGACGATTGGGCCAACGTTAGGATCATGACCTTTTTTGCTTGGCTCTGTTTAGCCGAATATTTCTTCCTCAGCTCCTGAAGCAGGGATTCATAATCTTCCGCGGTGATAGGACATGACTCTCCTGAAGTGGATGCCATCCGTATGCCCAACGAAGTTTCCAGGGCTTTCCTGGCTTTGCACTCTATCCTACGGCGCTTCTCCAATGCATACTTCTGTCTCTGGGGTAGAACTCTTTTCCGTCTCAACGGAGTTTCACCAACAAGTTCCAGTGACTCGTTGAACGACTGTAGTGTGTCGTGATCTGCGATCGCCAGGTCACGACATGGACTGGACAGTGGCGCCGTCTCACTAGAAGTATCAGACTGGTGCTTCATGCACAGCATGTAACAATTGGGGCACAACTAGCCCAAGCCTTGCTGTGTTGTTTGCTAGAGTTGATGATATTATTTGAGTTCCGCGCACTCTCTTCCTGTGCTGTCCAAGGAGGTCGACGCAACACATGTATGCCATCTTTAAGGTGTACCTTCGGACGAAGAGCGCATAGTGGTTCTTGCAAACGGCAGTGATTGAAGAAGAGGCGCGCCTTCCTCGGGCAGAAATAAGGTACCGGTCCTCTTCACTTAGTTCAGTGAACTTTGTTGGAGGGGAAGTGCATTCATCGCTGCATGCATTGGGACCAAATGAACAAATTGGACTGTCACTCACATTCACTGACGTAGATGGATGCTGCATGGCCACTTTCGCAACACAGTGCGCCGGACCGGGCACATGCACATAGAAATTTCGACGAGTTGAAGTCAATGTCGTTTATGTCAGCCGAGTTAATGAGGCTGACTCCATGGACGAAGACAGTGGCGACTGACCTGCAGCGAAGCTTGTTTCCTTTCACATATAATGACCCCATCACCTGAAGTCATCTGGAAAGTAAACAAATCTCATCATTTCAAGGGCATACCCTCTCCTATAGCATGTTCAGAATCTGCTGGCGTGTGTTTTCTGTAGATCTTATAGCATCAGCTGACCATATTGGCTCAGATCAAATCAGAATGCGACATAACAGCTTTCGGAAACAATTTATTATGATCTCGTGTGCCCTTCAACCACAACAGAAAAAAAGCCCACAGTCTTTCTTTCAGTGGAAATAGGTGTTTTTGCTGCATTAACAGAAGGTAGCTCAAATTAATTGTACCTCCTTGTGGCCTGGGTGGAGCATGCCTCACTGTGGTTTATGTCCAGTAATTTCTTCTCCAACCGTATCTCTTTGGCAGTGAGCCACAACGTATGCCGTCTTCAAGCTTTCTTTCACCCGGAAGAACAGCTTACAGCTCTGCAGGCATCAGAATATATGCACACAATAGGAGGCTGCAATCTAGCCCTATAGGTGCCAACGTGGTAAATGGTACTGCGAACACAGTCATAGTACCCTTTATCACGGCACAAAGCAATTATGTCAAGTGGAGGCAAAGCCATGCTTGCCAAAGCCAAAGAGCCAAAGTGATGCTTATGGAGGGTTTTATTATGCCCTGCTGCTCAGTGTATGGCTTCTGTTTTTAGCTGGAACAAACCAGCAAAAAAATCTGAGGAAAGAAATATGCCACGTTCAGTTGCCATCGACCAAGCAAACGAAGTCAATAATGGTGGTTGTTATTCACTCTGCTATGTAACTGTGTTCATATTAATTCACCTGTTTGGTACTGTGGTACCAGCTAGCTTCCTTGTAGTGTAACATATATGTGACCGTGTGGAGGACGAAGAGGAGGAATTAGCTATATAGTCTGGCGTAGGAGCTCTCACACTGGCATAGCTGGTCAAAAAGAAAATGTGGGCCATACATCAAATAAAACACAAATACCAGTATATTTTCAGCAAGCACTGGTTAATTACTAGTAGGTGCGGTGCATATAACGTGTCCATGGACTGATTTTTTTATTCTTAGAGAAATCATATTTTTGCAGTTATAAGGGATGACAACATGTTCTACATCCGAAGTGGATGTACTAATTAGGTTTCATTTAATTATTGGAAATAGAAGGTCAGTGCAAATGCAACGTCGGTTTCCCTATGTGCCTCTATAGTTTTCAAAAGCACGCTCGTGACCATTTAGTGTGAGGACATGGTCCCAAAATAATGGTTGTGTGAGAGTAAGTCTCGGAGCGTTCTTCTTGCCTTTTCACTTGAACGTGACGAAGAAACAACACCGCAGAACTGCAAGCAGCACATTTAATGTAATGTCGTGGAGGATGCAAGTTTTACAGCGATTACATATTTCAGCACAATATAAGCTGTAAACATAGGCAAGGGTACCATACAATGAAGTAGCTGGTACCGAAAATTTTAGACCTCTTCTTCGTGTGGGTGCTTGGCATAAAGAGTGACCTGCTAATAAACGTACTTTGGGATTTCTGAATGTGAAGATCATAGCAGAGAAAGGAAGGCAAACAAATACAACAGAGGGTGCCATTCATTTCTCGCACTTCTGATTTCAGTTACTTATTGCGCTTGGTTTTCTTCAGTTCCAACATTTGATAACCAGAATTTGCACTGTATATCCACGTGAATAAAAAAGATGCGAAAATTTCTGTGAGAAAATTTCATGGTATTTAAGAGAATGGCATTCTTAGGTTCCAGGGTATTCAAAGGCCAGTGAAAACAAAGTGCTTGAAGTATTATGTCTAGATTCATCTTTTGCAGCTTTTGCATGGCAAATCGTTGTCTAGGAAGATGCGCGAATCAATGTGGATGTTCCTGAAATTAGAATCTTATTTCGTTACACTTTGAGACTAGCGTATGCTGGTTACAAAAAATTAGGGCACCTCTGCTGACTCAAGTTATTCATCCGAGAGAAAATAGTTTTTTCTTGCAAACAAACAAACAATTTCTTCACATTCATATGCAGCTTATTTGCAGAAATGCATTTCGAGAGTCTGTCCAGTACCTGTTCCCTGCGTTTATCAGAACGTAGGCTCACAAGGAAAACCACAGGCAGGTTCCAATTTCACGATTGTACGGTTCTGAGGCTGGAACACACACAAACACATACAGACGGACAAACACAACACATCCACATGGTATCAGAATCAGGCTTTTTCGTCGATCGTCACTTTTCAACTCTACGACTTCACAACCAAGGTACCTGCAGGAGAATGGCGATGTTCGCGACAATGTTCATAATATAGCAGGTGTCCACCATAGCTGGAACCAACACCGGGAACTCATTTGGTGAGACGACACGAATTCAGAGTTCGACATACTCAAATTTGACAGGCGAGCAGCAGAACAAATCATTAACTGCAGTGTCAACAGAATCCTGATAGCCGGCGGAGAATACAGTAAACGATTCGTCCAGACTCAGTACTCTCGTTCCCAGCCCTCCGCAAAAAGGCTCACCCTGCGGGGAACTATTTTGAGACGCGGGAGCCAAAAGCCTTCGCTGCTCTGATGCTGTAGTGCCTATCGACCAATCAGAGACCAATTATTTTGAAAGTTTGAATCTGAAGCGTTTGTATCTCAAAAGTTGATTTTTACGGCTTTATCTTTACACCGTGGATTTTTTCGTGATTTGTTTCGAGGAGTTTATTCTCGAAGTTTATTTTGCGAAGTGTAAACCAGAGTGATCCCCGTATGTGCTGTAGGCAGAGAACGATGATGCCTGTATTATGTCTGTCAGTTTTATCAGTATGCCTCGGCGGCAGAACTTGACCAGTGAGTTCCAGAGGCCGGAAGACACAGCAAGGATCAATATAAAGAGACCGGTAGCCATTCATAAGGCATGAAGGAGCGTGAGGAGACAGTTGCGTCGATTCCATGCAAGATGCCAGCTAACTATACGGCGAGTAACATGGATGTTTTTTCTTCTTGTTTACATAACGTGGCGATATTGTTATCACCATCCGTAAGGACGGGAATGATCTGAATATGGCACCTTGTGACGTTCTTTCATTATTTGTACTGCTTATGTGCCGGCAGGCATGTACGAATGCGCATGTAAATAAAGATCCTATGTCCACATCATCTCTATAGTAATAGGCTGGATAGCGGATTAAGGGCGCAACCGTACGGTCACCGGCCGCCATCTTGGGAAGCTCAAAACATTGCCATTCGCGTAACATTTTTATCGTGTCATGCCCGCCTGCTGTGGCTATGGATGTACTGCCCGTACTGGCAAGGCACCGGGAACGACATTTCACAAGTAAGTGACTTAGTTCTATAAATACATGTGATTTATTAGTCCACGAGCGGGTGACAAAACGTAGCCGTTAAGCATGTGCGCGGCACTTTGTGACTCGTACCTCAAGATCTAAACGTTAAACTTTGAGTACTTTATCTGGATAGAGTCATTGTGATAGTACAGACTTCATGCAGTTCTCTGTATGGTCTCAGCACGCAGCAGGTGTTGAAGCGCACTTGTCAGGTGTGGGATCTACCATTGAGTTTGGCGATCACGGTATCGCCAATTGCTTGCCTGGATCGGCCTTGTCATCCCTGCCGCAATTCATGGCATAAATGGTTTAATGCAGGTTCCCTCACAGCTGCCCGGACCATTTAAAAAACTGGGTGGTGAACGTCAGGCGAAAGGACTGGACGCCGTCCAAGACATCAGTGGTCTGCAGCACACATTTTGAAGACAGCTGCTTCGACAGAACAGGGCAGATCGTTCGTTTGAGGCCTGACGCTGTGCCCACCAAGTTCGACTTCCCAGAGCACCTCCAAAAAGTAATAATGCATGCATCATATGTAGAGGCCGGATTTATATGCACTAAAAGCTGGTTGAACACGCATGAAAAATTCATTATACTTGCTCAATATATGCACCTCTAGAAATGCGCTTGCATGCATTTAAAACATTTAACAAATTTGCTGGGCCAACAGTATCTTACATTAAGCAGTGTACAAAAAGCATGCAGGGTTGAAAGTATGTATTTGCATGAAAATCTAGCCTCTATGAATCATGCTCCCTAGTTAAGAGTTTCAAGCGATGGTTGCTGACTAGAATCAGTATTGCATGAAGGGTACCTTATGCAGCAGCTAGTCCAACATACGAAAACACTCCTGAATTATGCATTCACATGCAGTTAAAAGCCACTTCATATTGCATAGGACAATACCAAGATGCATGAAACTTTGTATTGCAAATTTGCATTTGAAAATGGTACTGCATGACAATTTTGCCCAACATAACTCATTTGTGAGATATACTAACACACCAGCCACACATCTTTTTGGTGCGTTCCAGAATGTTTACTCAGACAATAAATAATTTTTCAACCTCGAAAGTCTACTCTTTATTCTCCCTGCTTAGGATAACTGACAACTGACGAACACAAACATTTTGCAATATCTGCCCTTACATTTTCACACAGAAAGTACTACCAAGGAGGGTCCCCCCAATTAGATGCAGTGCGGAGCCGGAGGAAGTCAACGAGGTTGCACAGCCAGGGACGTCATCACAACCAGCTACAGTACCACATGACCCTGCTGCAGACCACAGCAATGTGGTACGAGACAGTCCACGCACACTCAAGCGAAAGGCCAACGTAACACTTGAGGCTCTAGAAAGAGTGAAGAAGAAGTTGAAGTGCACACATGAAAAAGCTACAAGATTGCAAAACAAGGTGCTCACCGTGGAAGGCATAGGGTGCGTCCGAATAGTGATGCGTCGCACATGCCGTCATAGTGTGCGTCACATGTGCGCCTTCGAGCTAAAGTATTCGAACAAGCACTGTGAGCACCGTTACGCGCGCCATCTATTGCTCCTCTTCTGCAACATACATTTAATACAGTGACACCAGAGAGCGCATAGCATGAGGCGCGCAAGTCAAATCTATGTACTAGCAGACGACAGTTTTTTCTGGGAGTCTGGTCATGGAAAACGAGGAAATGACAGCTTTTTTAGCGCTACAGTACATTTATATGTCCACAAATATTGTGATAAATAATATGAAAAGAATCCGTGCGCGATGACAACTGGAAAGACGGAAAGTAAGCACACCAGTGTGTGTTGTTTCACGTTATTAATGCTGAATATGCTTTCAGAGAGGCCCGTACTGCAACCCAAACATCAAAAATAAATTTCTTGTGTACCTCAACGACGAAGCAACGAATTTCAAGTATCACTTTAGAGTGTCTCGAAGAAGTTTCGCGCGTCTTGTGAACATCTTGTGGGACGGGCAACAAAAAACACATGGGTGGGAGATGGAAGTTGAACTCATGATATTCCTTTTTTGGCTGGGGTGCGGCGCGGCATTTCGAGTGGTCAGCGCCAGCTTTGATGTCCCACGGTCGACGACATTCGATGCCGTCAACAAGTGTCTGCATCGCGTGATGACATGTCTGAAAAGGATGGTCCATTTCCCCAGAGATGAAAAGTTGCAAGGCATTGAGGAAGGTTTTGGGCGTCTTGCAAGGAATGCACGTTTTAGTGGCTTTGTCGGGGCTATTGATGGCACCCATGTCAGGATTGTCTCACCTAAGACAGGACGAGAGGACTATATAAACCGAAAAAAATTTGCCTCCGTTCAAATGCAAGCGATAGTGGATCATGAGGGCTTCTTCCTCGACATTTTCGTTGGCTACCCAGGAAGTGTACACGATTCAAGGGTACTGCGAAACAGCCCAGTATATCGGGAAGCCATGTACCCCCCCCCCCCAGAAGATACGCCCTCCTTGGAGACTTGGGGTACCCGTGCCTTGAAAACCCCATCCGGATTATCACGCCATACAAAAACCCAAATGGTCCAGTGCAGAGCAGGTTCAATCGAGTGCACGCGAGAGCTCGTAGCGTTGTCGAGAGGGCCTTTGGGAGAATGAAGGGCCGCTGGCGCTCAATCTTTACGAAAGCCCTCGAAGTCTCCACTAAAAAAGCACCGCTTGTAATAGCACCGTGTGCCGCTATGCACAATGCGCGAAGATGATATCTGGGACAAAGAACTCGTCGATGAGAATCACCCGGATGGTGAAGCTTCCGCTGAAGATGTCGAGGTGTTGCCGCATAGGGACAGGCTGGCAGCACATCTGTCGTGCCCTAGCGATGCAGCGGTTCCCGAACATGACTACCACGCAACCTCATGAGCAGCTTCCTTTGCTATATGTGATAGGGAACCAACCCTGCTTGAACATTTGGGATGACGCAGTTGCCACGCGTGGTACTGAAGTTTTATTATTGTTCCCATGCTATCGATTAAACTTTCCATACTTTCAGTTCGGCGACCCGATTCTCTTTTGATTCTGATTCGGTGAACGTAGAAGACACTACAGTACACACACACACACAAAGCCGAAGTTCTTTATTGATCGTGAGAGTCAAAGTCAGAATATCGGCGTGCGAATAAAGTATAAAACTGTTCTAATAGCTGAGTTTGCTTGCGCATTTCAATGAGCATTTGCTCGTCAATACTTGGAGAAGAGTCACGGCGACTGCGACGCCTTTCAGGTCGCTCCTCGCTGATGTCGTCCTCTGTGTCTCCGCTGTTGCCGTCCTCTGCCTGTGTGTGCTCCTGAACAACAGCCATCGGTTCGGCCGACGACACGAGCACTGGAGGAGCGACTGCATGGCACCCACTCATTACGGTGTCCATGACAGTGTAGTAGGGCCAGCGGTCTGACAAGTTTTGTTTCTCGTCACCTCTGACAGATTGTTTGAGGTCCTGACGGTCCATGAATAGCAAAACAGAGTAAAAGATATGAAAAACGCTTGCAAATTTAAAATTAGTAAGGCTATTGGTAAGGGTTAAGGAGAAATTTAAAAAAGTGCGATCGCGTATATACGTCATTCCACAGGTATTCATATACGTACACGAGTAATGAGTTTCGAGCGATGTAACCAATGCACATACTTTGTATTTTTTCACCAAGTTCAGCAACTTTTTCCGGCATTGTTCTTCAGTCACAAGGTGGCGAAGCCCAAGCGCCGACAACACAGCCCTCGCAAAGGAAGCAAACGGAATTGTCAACGTAAAGACACGAGCGCTCTGCGGATCACATAACAACTGTACAACGATGTGTGCAGTTGTTGATACTCACCCCCACCCCTGCCTGACGGCATTTCGTCTCCCCGTGAATAAGTTGGAAAGTTCGTGACGCTGGAGTATGAATCTCTTTGTCATTTCTTGAGAAACTACATTACCGAAGATAAAATGTTTTATTCAAAGATCCATGACGCTAAACTAATCGACGTGTACCACAAATGAAATGATACTGGACTTACATACGTAATTCCGTCCTGTGTTTGGCAAAGCTCCGTGCGGTTCCTCCATGGTAAGAAATGCGCTGTAAATGTCGTCTGCTAACTTTATCGACGAGCGCGCCCTCCACCGTCTTTTGGGGAAAGCGCGAAACGCACCTCGCGAAGCCTGCATCGGAGCAGACTTCCCGAAGTGCGCCTTCTGTGACGCACACTATGCGCCATTCGAGAATTCGGATGGCGCACCGTCATGGCGGAACTTCCGGTGTGCGGTATGCTGTGGCGCACCTCGGACTATTCGGACGCACCCATAGTGAGTGACCTTCGGGACAAATCGCTTGCGGGACAAAACGCAGCAGAAGCTTCCGAAGCGTGAAGCGTGAGCAGCGAAGCATGAGAATCCCTAATATCAGACCGTGGTTCCAGCACCCTTCTGTTGCTTCATGGAGGGTCCATATCATCCTGGACGCTTGCCATATGCTGAAACTCATCCGAAACGCATTGGCTACCATGGACACGTTACAGGATGGCGATGGGAAGATGATCAACTGGAGCTACCTTGTGTGCCTACACAAGCAGCAGAAATCCGAGGGTCTTCGTGCAGCCAACAAGCTCAAGGCAGCCCACATTGACTGGACAAATCAAAAAATGAAAGTCAACCTTGCAGCTCAGACAATAAGTTCGAGTGTCGCCGACGCCTTGGAATTCTGTGATAAGGACCTGCACATTCCGATGTTTAAAGAGTGCGAGGCAACGGTGACATTCTTGAGAAAGTTTGACCGCCTCTGTGACATAATGAACTCCGGCAACCCATTGGCTAAGAACTTCAAGGCTCCATTACGGCACGCAACCAGACACCTCTGGATGACATTTTTTGCTGAGATGCGTGGGTACATCGCTGGTCTGAAAGACTGCAGTGAGAGACCACTCCTAGAGTCCCCACGCAAAACAGGATTCTTGGGCTTTCTTGTGAACATGTCAAGCCTCGAGAGCCTTTGTGAATGCCTACTGTCAGGTGACACTCCTCTCCTAAAATACCTACTCACATACAAGCTCTCGCAAGACCACCTCGAGCTGTTTTTCTGTGCACTCCGTGGCCGAGGTGGGTGGTCAAACAATCCAACAGCAGGGCACTTCATGGCTGCCTACAAAAGGCGCCTCATACACTATGAGATTGAACCTGGAAGAGGAAACTGCACAGTGCTGGACTCCAGTCATATACTTACCGTAGCCTCTGCAGCAGCAGCGGCGGCCTCCACTGATGAGATCGATGTCCCTACATCACGTTATTTTGGTGTCACTGACACGGAGCAGCTCAAGGATCACGATTATGGAGTAGGTCCACACTTAGAAGGACTGACGGCCTTTGTGGAGGACGTCGTGGGGTATATAGCAGGCTATGTGGTCAAGACAATTACAAAAAAGATCTCGTGTGCAGACTGCATTGACGCCTTGACTGATGTTGCGTCACAAAGTGCACTACTGCTCCGAAAGTCACGTGGTGGGCTTATCATGCCATCCGACAGTGTTGTCACCATCTGCAAAATTGCCGAGAAGCTGGTTAGGCAGATGCTTAACATTTCCAATGGATCTTTACCTCCTCATGCTGAGGTTGGGGAGCTTCTAACGAGAGCAGTCTTGCAACATATCTCATCAACATCACTGCTGCCCAGCATCTTCCCCAGTTTGCAACAACATATGTTCGAATGCAGCCCAAATGAAAACCATGTGATCCGTCTTATCAAAGAAGTTTCCCAGTGCTACAGCAGGATCAGACTGTACCACCTTGCCAAGGAATATACAGAGAAGGTGACAGCCAGGCCTCATCTGCGAAAGAAATTGTCAAGGTTGATCGTATTCAACAACCAGTAATACACACTACTCACTTACTTGATTGACTGCTTCAAACGTGCTTTTGCAACTGGACTTGTGATACTTCAATGTTGGAGTTTTCACCACAAGACCTTGCTACTTAGCCTTTTTATGACTTATTCACTCTACCTCTAGTCATTTTGAACTGTCTTTACCGCCATTTACCTCCCCAGTGCACATATTTCTAGTCGATATGTTTTTACCGTCATATAGCCTTTATATCATATACTTAATCTTATTCTAGTCCTTTGGAAGCGCTTTAGTGCCGTTCGACATTTCGTGTCATAACTAACTTCCTGTGCAAAGCATAATGTAATGCAAGCATATTAAGGTGGTTTCATAAACAAACGTTCCAAACATTGCTGAATGCCAAGAGTCAATTCTGAGAATACTGCTCCCTGGCATTCCACACCCCCGAGCAGAAAGGAAATGGGAGAAACACGAGAAGCAACACGCTGCACACGCTGACGGACGACAAAGGAAACGTAACACAACAAATACACCACCACACAAAACCAGCAAATCACATAATCGTAGTTCAAAGTACAAGATTGGAACGACACGCGCTAACACGAGTACAAAATAGACAGGAAATAACAGGTATGTGACGGGATTTCACACAAAAAACGTAAGGAACCCAATCACGAGGGATTTCTGCAGCGATCCCTGGCAAAATTTTAGCGAAGCAGCAAGGGAAGCACTCACAAACAGCAAAACTTGTCACAGCTTACATGCATTCCTATGGGCTGTAATCGCTCTTTTGAGCACCGCAATATGGCGGCCGGTTGTCGTACCCTTTCCCGCGATACCCTCACCCATCCGCTATCCAGCCTTTATACATAGAGATCAGTGGTCCACATAGAAATAAAGTATTTCGGGTGCGCACTTGCGTCCTTGTGTTTATCTCATGATTAAAAATTACAATATTTCCATAGGCGCGCGATACCTGTGGAGCCGGAATAGGGAACCTCCACAGGGCCCTCGAAGATCCGCATCGGCGCTCCTACGACGTCCATTTATCATAATTTTCTCTCGATTAGCACAGTAGTACGGGCGTAGTTAAAACGTAGCCGGGAGCAAATGTGTACGTTCGTGAGACGTACCCAGCATCCACAAACCGACGTTCGCTGGGTGTTGATGTATTGGTTCTGTGGGAACTACACGTGAAGTCCACATGGCTTCGCCTTTTCACCACAGTGTTCTGGCACGTCTGCGAATGACCCCGTATTACTGCTTTCTCAATGGACAGACGCCTTGTCACGTGCTTTCTCCAACGTTTTCTTTGTCTTATGCGCAAAGACTTATCCGCCGAATTGAGATACCAATATGAAGGATTGCTTCAAGGCGAGTAGTACAGGAATAATACAACTTCACGAGCAACTTGACACCTTCCTCGTCTCTCACCCCCCCCCCCCCTGCCACCCCCAATTTTGCAATTTCCACACCCACCCAATTTTTATGTTTATTTTATTTTCGGTTTTTTCACTTAAAATCGCTCATACACGCATAAGAATGCGATAATAGAGCGTACAATATAATTTTCAATTAATAAATTCAATTACTATTGATTCCAACGAGAGAGAGAGAGAGAGGAGGAAAATATCAAATTATCGTTAAATTGTATTTTTTCTATGATGAGACACATGAAAAGGAGCGCACATACGCATAAATACACTTTCTAAACTCATTTATTAATTCAAGTCATTACTCTACATATTCAATTCATTAATGTGTCAGTCCTGGTTCGGTAACAGCATCAGCCCATGAACGCCGCCATTTGCAAAGCGTCACACCATGCAGGTCGGAAAGCACTACGTCAGGTGGCAGCACCGCTGTCATCATGGTGACTTTCGTGGAATGCAGAAAAAAACAAAACAGAAAAGTGCTAACGAGGAGAAAACACGCGCGAAAACAGACACACACAAGATTTTCACCATCTCGAACATGTGCGCGCATGCACCAACGAGAATAGCAACAAGGGGAATTGCGAACATGTTTGGGCACGCACGGACAAGAACAACAACAACAAGGGGAAGACTTTCTGCTAATCGCAACAAGGTAAATCGCCAAACATGCACTACTCCAATACACGCTGACAAGTAATCACAGTTAGGGGGTAAGTAAACGCGACAATAGAAGAAGTATTAAAACGACAACTCACCGACATCGAAGCATATCTGTATCCACACACCGCCCTTCATCTTCTTTGCATGAGTAAAGAGTTCACCATCACATCAACGGTCACGATACGAGCAACGCGCCAGACGTCCGCACCCGACGAGAGGCAAACAGAAAACTGAATCTGGCGCCCTCTTCGCGCGGGGCATATGTCTCGCACGCGCGCGTGCTCGCAGCGCCACCACGTCTGCCGTCGGAAGTTTCGGTTTTGGTCTCGTCGCCCTTCACGTCTCGCGCATGCGCTTCGAGCACGGTGCTGGTGCTGGTGAATTCTGCTTCAAGGCGTAACTGTGACAAAGTAAGCGACGACAAAGACGCATTACAAAGTGTATTGCAACAACATTAAGTGTAATAAAAGTCACTATCGACAACAGTGAAAGGGTACGAACTATAGCTTATACTAAAACGATGATAGGTGAGGCAGCGAGGAGAGAAAAATGGTACATTGGTACCACCCCAGTACCAAGTATGTAGGAGGAGAGATCAAAGAGATATCTTACTGAATGCGGTCATGGTCGACAGGTGAGTGTTAGCATTGGACGCATGTTTCGGGTAACACTTGTGCCGTGTACCGGCTAATATCTGTCAGTCTTCGGTATGAATTGCACGCACATTTCCTCCAGGTGGCACGTTGAACACCAGTGAAGTCTTCGTTGGTGACGTCCATACCCACTGAGACAGATAATGGTTACTCAAACCACGGTCGAAACGAGCCCCCGAAAGACAAAAACACCCTGCGCCATACACAAACGTTAGCGCTCGTGAAGTCCATGTTTAGAGGCAATTCTAACAGAGCTACAAACCGGATACATCTGATAACACATTAGCGTCTCCCAAATACCTTCACTACACAACTTCTCAAGCATCACCACTTTCGTTGACGTTCTGTCACGACCGCCATGACACTTCCATTCGCACCTGCAGCTTCGAAATGCTCGTTAGAAGCACGGAAAAGTAACAGGTAGCAAGTACAATAGTAGTGCTGCTATCACAGTTATCGCAATAAAGTTTATTAAACGGAGGTGTCTTACCTGTAAAACAATCCCAGAATCAGCAAAGCGAGGAAACGCTGGCGCAATGCATCGAAGAAGAAGTGTGACCAGTGCCGCGCCACCAGCATGTCTGGCCCCGTCGCATAGTTCACGTGACTCCGCTCCTCGACGCCAGTCAGGTGATCACTCCGAGCGCATACAAAACCACGGCAAAAATTTAGACAACACGAAATAGACTTCACGACGTCCGATTCCTGGTCACGTGATAAACGTGTCTTCTACACGGCGTACGCGCCAAAAAAACCACGACAATTTGTTATGGTATTTTCTTTTCTCCCGGGTCACGTGGCCATCTGTCGTCTAAAACTTCAGCCTTGAGCGTGAATCTAGAAGACACGGCAGCTCTTGACGGCACGATAGAAGACCTATTTCTAAGAGTGAACTCTCACCCACGCAGACAGGGGAATGAAATCTGCATACGACTGATCCCCTTCCCACATGAGTAGTTCGTCTGCATTGTCGTGCCCATCTAGGGGCTCGTCGTCATCGTCCGTTTCAGGTATTACAAAAGACGGACTGATAACTGTTTCGTCATCGTCATCATTATCATCATCATCTGAAATGGCTATCGGGCTGTTACCGAGATTCTCTATTCTAGCTTCGTGTTTACTTTCTACGGCCACGAGCATGTTGTCGATGTGGTCGTACTGGCATACGAGGCAGCGTGGCACTGCGACCAAACAAAATCAATACGAGATTCCCCCTCTAAAGAAAAAAAACAAAAAACTCACTCTTCCTTCTTGATAAGAAACACTTGAGGTAGTAGTTGTTTTTGTTGATGTTGTGGTTATTGGGGAAAGGATGGACACAGTTGACGGTGCCCCTGTAGAACTTGTGCGTGATGAAAGATTGTGTCTGCGACTATCATCCCCTAAAAGTGCAAAGTTTAGAACAAACATAGCAATCTTCAAACACATTCGGCTTACATTTTTTTTTCCACGAAACGTTCCACGTCGTTGAAGGATGGCCCTTGCGGGCTTGCAATAATTCCTACGAAGACTGTCTTTTTAGAGTTGACACCGCACTCCTCTTTCTCTCCGTCTTGCCGGAGTGAAGTCGACACTTGCCTTCCAAGCTCCACCTTTTTCTCTGTCGTAACCGTCGTTTCGATGCACCTTGATTGGTGTTGTTGTTGTTGTCAACGTAACCATTGTTTCGAAGCTCGTTGCTTGTATATGATGGCAATTGATGCTCCGAGGCTGGAACACAGAAGATGAGGGTTCGTGTCCAGCAGCTGACTAACCTTTTCAGTGACTTCCTTTTTTCATCACGTTGCTTGTGTTTGTTGTAACCGTTGTTTCGAAGCACGTTACCACGTGCAAAAAAAAAAGTAATGTAAAGGAGGGTCTAGGATGAAATCAAAAGCACCGTTAGGAAGACAACTTTTCTTTAAAGAGTATCCTATCCTAGCGTCCTCTCCCTACGTCCTCCGCATCATCCTCCTTGTCGTGGACAACAACAACAACTTTATTTTCGGCCTTGGAGAGTGGGGAGTTTCATCGCAACAGGCGATACTCTACCCCAGTGCTTGGTGGAATGGGGGGAATAAAATAACGAGCCCCTTTACAATAACGATCGAAGTCCGATGGTGTCCAGAAATGTCAGAAGAGCTTTGAGCGCAGAGCGTTGCTGGGCTGGATTGGGCCAGGGACCAAGCAATTTCGGTAGGGAGAAAGGGCGAGAGTCCAGCTGACGAAGAGACTCGGAGAGTGTCATTCGGGAAGGTTCGTAGTGAGGGCAATGAAGAAGAATGTGCTCCAGATCCTCAAGAGCACCACAGTGGCAACAGGTGGGAGAATCAATTTGTCTCAAGCGGTAACGCCACTGAGCTGTAAAGGCCACATCGAGGCGCATGCGGTGGATTAATGCAGCATCCTGACGAGATGTGTTTCGTGGCATGCGGAAAGCGAGCATGGGATCAACTCTGTTCAACATAGAGGGGGGAAGAATGTCGGTTGTCCGTTGGCGGGAAGCCAGGGGTGTCACTAGACGTCGCAGAATTGAACGGCGGTCTCCTCTGAGCAGAACAATACGGGTCCGGTTCCGAGACGAGAGTGCTGCTTCTGCGGCGCTGTCGGCCTGCTCGTTCCCCACGACACCACAATGGGCTGGAACCCACTGGAGAACTAGCCTGTGGCCTGCGGCGTAGATAGTGTGGTAAGCCATTAACACGTCGGTGACTAGGGGTGCGGATGGGCCTCGTATGCCGGAAGTTTCAATTGCTTGAAGTGCAGATTTGGAGTCTGTAAAGACTGCCCATTTCCGGGGTGGAAAATCAGCGATGTGTTGTAGAAAGAAAAGGATGGCATAGAGTTCCGCAGCTGTGGAGGAGGTTGGATGTGAAAGGCGTCTTCCGTGCACGACGCCTTCGGATGGAATGACGAAGGCTGAGGCGGACTTGTTGTTTCGGGATGCGCCATCAGTATATGCTGCCGTAAACGTAGAAAACTTCTCGTCTACCAGAGCATGAAAATGGGCTCGGAGGACTTGAGGGGGGACCTGATCTCTTCTTTGCAGAAGGTTTGGGAGGCGTACAAACGTGGGCGGTACCGGGAGAGACCAGGGGGCTTCCGGCGGTATAGTGTCCTTAGTTATGAAGCCAGTGAGAGTCTGGCGTGTCCTCTGCGCTACTCGATAGAAGTCGCTTCCAGGGCGGTATCGAATTTTCCTGAGTAGCGGGTGGCGGGGAATGTGAGCACGCAAACGGAGGTAGTGCCGAGCCGTTTCCTGTTCACGGAGAACTTCAAGCGGGAGCTCACCAGCTTCAGCCAGTACTTGTCGTGTTTCAGCCATTCTGGGAACTCCGAGGCATCGACGAAGGCTTCGAGCAAACAGGGACCGAAGCGTATTTAATGAAGTTGTTGATATCCTGTGCAGAATAGGAAGGCTGTAAAGCACAGTTGCCCTCACCAATGCCGCGTGAACCGCGAGCAGGGAACGCTGATCACAGCCCCATCCTGGGCCAGAAAGATGTTGGATTGCGGGGAGCCATCGCTGCACTTTAGTTTCAAGGTGTTTAATGTGCCGAGCCCAGCGCAAGTCCGAGTCGATTACCACGCCAAGGAAGCGGTGAAAGCGTACTGGTTCTAGCTTCTTTGAGCCAAGCCAAAGTGGGAAATTGGCCATAGCTTTACGCGTGAAAGGGAGCTCGACACACTTTTCGGGTGAAAGGTCCATCCCGAGGTGCGTCAGGTACGTATGGATATTGTTTAAAGCGAGCTGCAGGCGGCGCTGGAGAGCCGGGCGTGATTTTCCTACTGTCCAAAGGGCGACGTAATCTGCATACACGGAGAACGACACTTTGCGAGGAATTACTGATTGTAGGCCGGCCATCACCACGTTAAACAGTGTCGGGCTGAGAATGCTTCCTTGGGGGACTCCTTGGGGAACAGGATGCTGAGGGCTTTGGCCTTGGGACGTACGGACAGCGACAGTTCGGTCCGTAAGGAAGTCTTGGAGCCAGATGAAGAGCCGACCGGATACTCCAAACGAGCGCAAGGCATGTAGCACACAAATGTGCGAGACGGTATCATAGGCGCGCTTGATGTCGAGGAAGACCGATCGGACGATCCGTCGATGGGCTCGAGCATGTTGAACTGTAGAGACTAGGTCGAGAACTGGATCCATGGAGCTTCGGTGGCGACGAAATCCAGCCATTTCGTGAGGGAACGCACGTCGTTTTTCGAGCCACCAGTCGAGGCGATGCAGAACCATTCTCTCCATCAGTTTCCCCATACAGCTTGTCAGGCTCACCGGACGAAAGGAGGATAGGGCATTTGGGGGCTTGCCTGGTTTCAGGATGGGAACAACCAAGGCCTGCTTCCATGTATGTGGTAAAGATCCTTGTTGCCAAGACGTGTTATAGACATGAAGGAGAGCTTGGAGTGACTGCCCGTCAAGGTTTCGTAGGGCGGCATAGGTGATTTTATCGGGCCCAGGGGACGAGCTGGCGTTCACAAGCTTCAACGCTGCCTTTTGCTCGATTAGTGTGAAGTCGCGGTCCATAACTTCCGGGGGACGGGGCCAGTCGTGGTGAAGTTCAGCCGTCAAACTGTGGACAAAACTGCGGTGTAGGGGCGTGGTCGAGGCAGCCGCCGGAGTCGTTAGTACCACACAGAAGTCCGTCGCAAGCGTGTTCTCGTCTACACGCTGAACGAGAGCCAAGGCCGCGAGAGGATTCTTTTGAGGGGGCGCCTCCTTCAGAGAACGGATTGTCCGCCAGATCTTCGTGGCCGGATCGAACGGTGAAAGGTGGTCGCAAAAGTTACGCCAACGCTTCCTATCCTCGTTTTTAAGTTCTCGTGTTACTTTAGCTTTCATCCGGCGGTATTCCACAATGTCCGTAAGTTGCCCTGTCCGACGAGCCGTTCTTTCTGCTCGGCGACGTAATGCTCTAAGGTGATTAATAGCGGGGGAATGGCCGATATGGCCTGTTACCCTTTTAGACATGACCACCGCGTCCTGAATACCGCGGGTAATTGCTTGAGAGAGAGCCTCTGGGGACATACCGGTGTGCACAGATGTTCTGAGGCCCTCACGAAAACGTCTCCAGTTTGTGAAAGAAATCAGTCCAGCAGTGGCTGAGAGGGGCAGTCTGTCGTGCGAAATATATAGAGGAAAATGATCGCTACCTCTAGTGTCGACGTCCGTAGCGCACGACAAGTGGCGAATCATGTCGGTTGAGGACCACGAGAGGTCCAATACATCAAGTGACCGTGGGGATCGCATGTAAGTGGGCTCGCGGTTGTTCAGCAGGCACATGTTATTATTCTCCATTGCCTCTAACAACCTCCTTCCCCTACTGTCCGTCCTTCGGCTTCCCCAGGCCGAGTGATGTGCATTGAAGTCCCCTAGCACAAGCGCCGGGGCTTCCAGAGAACCAAGTAAGCGGTCAAGGTCACTCCACGGGACCTGTACCGCGGGACGGATATAGATACTGACGACCGTTAACAGCATGGGGCCAAGGCGGATCCTGCATGTGACGTAATCATAAGAGCGATGACAAACTGAGCCGATGGGTGCAGCAACGAGGTCATTGCGAACGTATAGCGCTGCTCTACTCTCAGGTGAATGATGAGAGCGATAGATTGTGTATCCACTAACACGATGTGTACAATCCATGCCGTGTTCGCATATAGCTATGAAAGGGAACTTGTACTGTTGGAGATGTGATTTAAAATCTGGGAGCTTGTTACGCAGGCTTCGAGGATTCCACTGCATGGCCAGGGCTTTTTTATACAATTCCGTCATGCTGATGCGAAGATAATGCTTCCAGTGCCAGAAGCGCTTGAACCTCGGGCAGTTGCGACGCACCAGGAAAAGCAGAGACAATGGCCTTAAGGGCAGCGAGTACCGCTGAGAAGAGTCCCAGAGGAGGCATATATTGGGGGGCTGATGAGGGTGCTGGTTCCGTCACACTGGCGTAAGTGTTTGTAATCTGTCTTGATGGACGAGGAGGCGGTGCGCTTGTGAGAGGCGTAGCCGCGACTGTGTTCAGCGACCCTCGTTTACCTGGTGCAGATCGAGGAGGTAGTGCAGGAAATTCTTGTGCATTTGTACGAGACGGGAGTGTGGCACTAGCATCCCTAGGAGCATCAGACGGAAGTCGTAGGGTTCGGTCTTGGTGCCTCTTGGTGGCGGCGGTCTTGACAGGACATAAAGAAAATGATGCGGGATGGCTGGATTTGCAGTTAGCACACTTTGGCTCTCTTTTATTGTTGCAGTCTGATCTCCGGTGAGGTCCGGCGCAGATGCCACACCGTGTAGAACCTCGGCAATTTCGTGCAATATGGCCAAATCGTTGGCAGTTATAACACTGTATGGGGCCTTCTATATACTCTTGGACTGTGAAGGTCTGAAACCCAAGGGCAATTCGGGGAGGAAGACGGATTGTAGGTTCAAAGGTCAGGATAACGCTCCGTAACGGGGTGAACAATTGTCGTGGACCATCAACCTGCTAATATAGAATCACGAGAGTGATTCTCTCTCCAAAAATAAAATAAATAAAGAGCTTACTGGATTACGAATTGGGGTCCACTTCGCCTGTGCGCGTAGAGATTCCACTGGCAGATCAGTGCGCGCATAATCCCCTCGATCATTCCAGTGGTTAGGAGGATGCCCTCATCGACATCAAGGTCGGTGAGGTCATCCACCAGGCTTCTGGACACTGCGAAAACCTCCTGATCTGCAGGGTGACGATGCAGACCCCTGCTCTCCCATTCCGCACTGTAGGCGAGGAGGATAGTGTTGAGGGCCTCCTCAATGACGTTGTCCAAGGGGAAAACCAGAAACTCTAAAAAGTCCTCGAAAACCGTCCTCGGAACTGTTATCTATAAGTTGGAAAAAAAGCGACAGGATACTCAGGATGGTGTACCCTATGCAAATGTTAAATAAATAAATAAATAAACAAAACTTTCTATGATGAGCACTCCCCAGTCGACGGCTCCATATCCCTCAACAACTGTGTTACACTTTCAAAGCGTCTAATCGTGAATTTCGGATCAACGTTGAGGGTTGAGCTTTAGAAGGTAGACTAAATGGCTGACTGACTGAGTGACTGCATGTTGTGGGTTGGTCCCCCATATTCACTTGTCATGCTCAGGTTGCACGGTTTCGTATTCGTCTCTTGAGCGGGGTTCTCACGAACGATCAGCGAGCGCGCGCGGGAGAGAGAGAGAGAAGACAAAGAAGGTGTAGCGGTGACGACGACGACGGTGGTGCGCTCTGGCCCTCACGCGCCGATATTCTGAGCGCCCTGTCTTGTCTGCAGCGGAACTCGTCCCCGCAGCGCTCCCGAATAAAGTACCATGTCACTGCCACAAACTGGTGACAAACTGGTGACCCGGACTTGAACCGTGCTTCTCAACCTTCCGCCGGCGATCACGTTTCTCCGCCGCCCCGCCCACAGCCCTCTACTTCCTACGATTCCACTATCTCAGCGGCATCGCAGGCACACGTTCGCCTCTCACCTTTCTGGGCACATGACCCCGTCCTCTGGTTTGTCCAGGTCGACAACTACTTTTCCATGCGGCGAATAACGTCCGATACGAGCAAGTATCAGTACCTAGTGGAAAGCTTACCCCCGTCGGCCGCCGCCGAAGTTCGCGATATCTTGCTCCCCCCCCCCCACCCAGCGATGCTTATACAGCACTCAAGGATGCCCTCATTACACGGCTCATGACGTCGGAGCAGCGCCGCATTCAGCAACTCCTTTCTTGCGACGACCTTGGCGACCGTAAGCCCACGCAGCTGCTTCGCCACCTGCAATACCTTCTTGGTGATAAGGCTGCCGCCATCGACTCCGCAATTCTGAGAGAAATTTTTCTACAGCGTCTCCCCAGCAATGTCCTCGTTGCGCTTGCTGCTGCCCGTTCTCTACCCCTCAACGATTTCGCCGAACTAGCAGACAGCCTGCTCGACATAGCACCTGCCTTGGTGGCAGCTTTGCCCGCCCCTGCAGACACGGTCACCACGGACGTTAGCTTGCTCCGCCAAGAAGTTTCAAAACTTACGGAGCTCGTTGCCCACCTTATGGACCAACCACGGCCAGCACGTCGCTCACCAAGCCCTCGTCCTTCGGTCTGGCACCCACGGCGTTCGCCATCTCCCCCTCGCCGTGTTTGGCCTTCGTCGACGTTTCCAGTGGCTCTTTTGGGTTGCGTCTGTGCGACATGCTATTATCGGTGCCGATTTCCTGCAACGCTTTGGACTACTAGTCGACGTAGGCCGGAGGCGCCTGATTGACGCGGTTACGCTCCTTAGCGACCACGGCGTGGCGTCGTCTTTATCACCTTTGCGTCCCACCTTTTCCCCCCCACCGCCGAAAACAGTGTTCAAGGAGATTCTGCACGTGTTTATGGACGTTATCCGACCCCCGCACGTCGACCAACCGGTGAAACACCATGTTACCCACTTCATTCAGACAACAGGACCGCCTATCCACTGTCGACCACGGCGCCTTGCCCCCCAGCGCCTGAAGGTAGCTCGTGCTGAGTTCGAGCACCTGCTTCAGCTCGGTTTCGTCCGGCCATCATCAAGCCCGTGGTCGTCAGCCCTACACATGGTGCCCAAGCAGTCCGGGGATTGGCGGCCATGCGGTGACTACAGGGCACTCAACAACATCACTGTTCCTGACCGCTACCCGCTCCCGAATATCCAGGACTTTACCACCCACCTTCATGGCTGCAAAACCTTCAGCAAAATTGACTTGATTAAAGCATACCACCAGATCCCTGTCGAACCGGCTGACACCCCAAAGACCGCCATTACTACGCCGTTTGGACTTTTTGAATACGTGTGTATGCCCTTCGTGCTACGAAATGCTGCCCAGTCTTTCCAGCGGTTTATAGATTAAGCGCTCCGTGGTCTTCCGTTTTGCTTCGCCTATCTCGACGATCTCCTCATAGCGATTGCGGACCCGCAGATACACAAGACCCATCTTCGTCAGCTTTTTGAACGTTTGAACGACTATGGCATTGTGATCAACCCCGCAGAGTGCGAGTTCGGCGTTTCAGAACCTAACTTCCTCGGCCACCGCGTCACTTCCGAGGGTATTCGGCCTCTGCCACGCAAGGTGGAAGCCATCCGCAAGTTTCCTCCGCCCACTACGAAACGGAAGCTGCGCGAGTTCCTTGGGCTTGTGAACTTCTATCGGAGATATATTCCCCACTGCTCAACTGCCATCCACAGCCTGGAAGCCTTGCTTTCTTCCGCAGCTCCTCGTGCGAGCCTTGAGTGGACACAGGCTATTTGGGCCGCTTTCGACGAGATCAAGACAGCGCTAGCCAACGCATCCCTCCTTATCCACCCCATCCCCGACGCTCCCACATGCTTGATGGTCGATGCCTCAAACGTGGCCCTCGGCGCCGTCTTGCAGCAGCGTTCCGGTGGGATTTGGAAGCCACTTTCGTTCTTTTCCCGGAAGCTGAAACCGCACGAGGCACGTTATAGCACCTTTGGCCGGGAGCTCTTGGCTACCTACAGCTCCGTTCGTTATTTCCAACACTTCTTGTTGGGCCACAAGTTCTTCATCTGCACTGACCACCAAGCCCTAACCTTTGCCATCACCTCTACCTCCACCAACCATTCACCACGGGAACTCCGGCAGATGTCATTCATCTCAGAATTCACTTCCGACATCCGTCACGTTAGCGCCAAGAACAACGCTGCAGCTAACGGACTTTCTCGCATTGCCATTGACGCCCTCTCGTCGCCGCGCCCGCCCTTACCCTCGCTTGTCGACATCGCCGCCGCCCAAGCGGAAGACTCTGAGCTGCGGGATTTGCGCTCATCCTCTTGCTCTCTCCGTTTTGAGGACGTTCTTCTACCTCACTGCCAAGAATCTGTCACCTGCGAGATGTCGACCGGGTCCCCACGTCCATACCTACCACTACCGCTCCGTAAGCCCGTCTTCGCCGCCCTGCATGGTCTTGCACACCCGAGCATCCGCGCCACCCAACACCTGGTCACTTCTCGTTATCTTTGGCCCCACATGAATGCCGACGTGCGAGCCTGGACCCGTTCCTGTGTGCCATGTCAGCGGGCCAAGGTAGCCCGCCATACCATTCCCCCGCTTGGCCGTTTCCTTCCACCCGACGCCCGTTTCAGCCACGTGCATGTTGATATCATCGGGCCGCTGCCTCCTAGCAAGGGCCACTCGTACTTGCTCACTTGTGTCGATTCCCATGCCCAGCTATTCCCATGCCCAATATCACGGCGGCGACCATAGCAGAAGCTTTCGTCTCCGGCTGGGTCAGCCGTTTTGGAGTGCCCTCTACTATAACTACAGATCGCGGCCGACAGTTCGAGTCGGCGCTTTTCACTAACCTCCTTCACCTCCTCGGCTCAAGACGGATTCGTACGACTGCCTACCACCC
This sequence comes from Ornithodoros turicata, assembly GCF_037126465.1. Lineage (NCBI taxonomy): Eukaryota > Metazoa > Arthropoda > Arachnida > Ixodida > Argasidae > Ornithodoros > Ornithodoros turicata. The sequence continues at coordinate 57,178,009 of NC_088203.1, read as the reverse complement.
TATGGCCAATGGTTTAGTCGAGAGGTTTCATCGCCAGCTCAAGGCCGCCTTCCGAGCCTACCCATTCGGTGAGCCGTGGACTGAGATACTCCCTCTCGTCCTACTGGGAATACGCTTGGCGCTCAAGGAGGACCTCGCGTGTACGGTTTCCGAGCTGGTTTACGCACCACCCTGCGTCTCCCCGGCGACTTCTTTCCATCGACTGATCGACCTCCGCCAGAGAACACAACCTACGCTCTTCGCCTCAGGACGCTGATGAACAGTCTTTCTCCTACTCCGACCCGCGCTGCTGAACCAAAGTCTTCGTTCGTGCATCCCGACCTCGATACTGCCACACATGTATTCCTGCGGCACGACGCAGTGCGCAAGCCGTTGCAGCCCCCCTACGACGGCCCCTTCAGAGGTTTGTCACGCTCCGACAGCCACTTCACGGTGCAGCTCCCCAATCGGCAGGAAGTTGTCGCCAAAGTCGGCCTGAAACCCGCTTATCTGGAGTCCGACACAACGCCTGCCGCTCCTGCGCCTGCGCCTGCGTCGCTCAGCACACCGCCTCCACCACCACGACGGTACCAGCCCCGTGGACGCCATGTATACCGGGCGCTTCCGCCAGGCCTCCATAGCTCCCCGCATTCGCGGCAGTAGAAAAAGAAAATCACGTCATAGTCACGTGGTATTACATCGTCAGGCATCATGACGGGTGCCCATTGGCCGAAGGAGGTTGCGCGCTCCGGGATTGGTTGACAATGTTTCGAAATATCTGACAGCTCACTTTTCGCGGGCAGTCGGCCATGCGGGCAGCTCCAAGCAAGGTCGCTGCGTCTCCGCGGCTCGCCGATGTCGGTTGACCACAACGACCAAAGAGGAAGTGTATGCGCGGGTTTGTTCGTGAGTTATAGTGACTCTGGCCATGTACTGATCTCCGATAAAGTATCAACCTACGTACATTCTAGCCAAGTCGGAACTGGAATATTTGGTGAGCTGACGCATGAGGAACACTTTCGAGCGCTGTCGCATTTTCAAATACAGTGACTAAGAAGAGAAGGTTCGTAACGACACAACTATTTCCCGTGACTGTGTGACCTTCCAGTATGAGAAGAAGATGCTCATCTGTGAAACGAACGTACTCGTGGACTTCGCTCGCCTCCAGAAGTAGACTATGTGTGTGCTTTGCTAGTTCGAACTTGGTTTGGTTGCAGTCTATTCAACGAACGAAACGTCCTGTACGCACGGTGAATATATGAGTCAAACATTTGAGTTTATACGTTGCATCAATAAATATGTATTTAGCCTATCAAAAATGCCTTAGTTATTTTGGAATAACGGGCGCCAGGTATGAAAACCAGTAGAAGTCAATGGTAGCCAGGGCCGGCCGAAAGGCGAGCCAAACGGAGAGGTTGCTGATTGGCTGGCTGCTAGGCATCACGACGCATTTTCATTGGTCGTATGTCCAGTGTTGGCTGAATTATCTCAAACTATGGGCTCTATGGGGAGCTGTGGGCGCCTGCTTCCGCTTTCCCGAGAAGGGGGCCCATTGTAGCGGTGACGACGACGACGGTGGTGCGCTCTGCCCCTCACGCGCCGATATTCTGAGCGCCCTGTCTTGTCTGCAGCTGAACTATTCCCCGCAGCGCTCACGAATAAAGTACCATGTCACTGCCACAAAGGACTTAGTCGACCTGGTCGACGTCTCCTCCTCCTCCTCCTTCCTCCCCCTCATGTTCTTCCAGGATCCAGGGGTCGTGCCTATAGAAATAAACAAAAAGAATGAACATCGAACAAGAAAGATCTCTCGGAAAACTTACGGGATTTGTGTGCGCATCCACCGTTCGAGGATGTCTGTCCATCCCGTACAGCTCACTTGGTTCCACTGAGTGGTGAGGGACCAGAGGAGGTGCTCTGCGGCCTCAAAACTTGGGGGAAGAGTACCTTCAAAATAGAGCTCTGCCTCTAAGTTTAGGGGGAGTCTAAAAATAGCTCTCCGTCCAGTCCCCGATGCATAGCAATCTGCGTCCACGCAGTAATACGTAATACCCCATGAACACAGCCACCGTTGCGTCCTGAATTTCAACGTCCTCACTGAACGTGAAGCACTGAAAGAAGATCTCCACGTCCATGCGGGGGACGTCCCACCCCGTCGCCGGTATCAGTTGGAAAAACAGTTCTGTCACTGCGAAACCCTACCGAAATGCATGAAATAAAATAAAATAAATAAATAAATAAGACGCTATACAATGGCGAACAGACTTACCGTAGAGGGGACGGATGTGAACCAGGAGGTCCAAGATGGACTCGAAACGACGAGGCATATCGCTTGGTTGGTTGATTGGTCTGTGGAAGGCAGGGAATAGAGGATGAGGTGACAAGAGGAACGGTCCATCTTATAACCGTGCTTTCTCACGCTCGCATGCATCCGGCGTAATTGTATCGCTTACGGGAAACCGCCATTTTCTTGTTCAATATGACGCGCGCGCGAGTTCAAATGTTAAGACAGTTGTTATCGTTGCTTCCAAATGATGGGTCTGACCGCTGTTTCTAGACATGTCTCAACACGTTCAAGGACGATAGAGAGAGAGAGAGAATAAACGTTAGTATAAATTTCGAAGCAGTAGCGACAGTTTGAGCAATCGTATAGAAAACCATGCTCAGCTTCTAAGATCCTCGTAAGTGATGCCTGTTTTGCGAAAAAAGCTTGTTTGTTTGAAGAGTTTCGTTTTCAGTTTTCAACAACTTTGCGGCACGTGAAGTCGGTTTCTTGCCACCTCACGTGTTTCGGGAGATTGGCAGCGCCCGCTTCTTCTGCACCAACTGCGGTGGTTTGTGGTCCAAAGGTGCGTTCTTCTTTTTTGTGTGTGTGTTATTTGTTTTATATTCAATCACATTTTCAGAGCAAAAACATTGGACGGATCGATTGATACGCCCGTTTGTCGGCTATCGCACGGCACCGTTCGACGTGCATTGTAAAGGAATTCGGCTCGTAAAGCAACAAGAAGAAGAAGAAGAAGAAGGATCATCAGTGTCACTCTGTGACTGAAGAAGACTGTGCGTGTATCTGTGTGTGTGTGTGTTTTTTTTTTTTTTTTTTTAGACGTGTTTCTTACACTCCTTTCGTGCAGATTACGAATGGCTACTGACGGGAGATCTGCCCTTGGTCCTAACCTTCAAGCCTCATCCGAAGACGTTCTTTTTGCGGATTGGTGATCAGCTGGACGACCCTGGTCGAGAAACTCCAGCCATTGGTTACACTCGAGTCTTCCCCGCTACGAAACCAAAGCTGGAGGCTACCTCTCTCTCTCTCTCTCTCTCATGTAACCTCTCACGATAAATAAAAAAAAAAGGTTGTCTACTCTAATTCATGTCTCAGTCATGACTCCCGAGCAGCGGTTTGCAACCTCTGTGCAAATGCGAATGTATCGGGACTTGCTACAATTACTCGATTATATTCACGGCGATGGCTCCGAGGGTGACTTTCGCTCGTTTCTGATGACGATGCCCTTACGTCTATTCACCACCAGTGGGAGGATTACAAAGACAATGAAGCGTTTCGTAGATTACAAGCTCGAGCTGTTGGAAAAGTATAAATGAGGACTGGCAATAGACCCGTGTCTCATCAACGTGGGGTTCAACCGACCCATCGTTCGTCGCTACTGGCTTCACCACACTTCCCTGGACGTTACAGTGACCGACCGGCGACGAGCGTCGGGTCAGCACGTTGGAAGATCATCTCGCAAGCGTCTTGTGTACGTCGTGAAAAAATAAATAGACTACTTTACGAAACGAGTTCGTTCACGAGGAGACGTTTTATTGTTTCGTCATCCTCTTCGAGGTTACAGGAAAACATGGATACACAACTTTTCAAGCTGTAGCGTTTCGACATGCGCGTGGTTACGTAGATACAAAGAAGACCGCAGTAAGGCGAAAAAGGAGATAGAATACACTGGTCGTTATGTACTCGCCCACTAGTAAAGTCCTTCGAAGGTTTGCTTCGATGGGAGGAAGTCCGTAACTGTCGAAAAACACGGCAGACCCGTCGTAGTTTTTCAGGTAGAGCACCCAGTGCTGGCCGCGCTTTCTTTGCTCTTCGGTATTGATGATTAAATAGCCGGGCTTGCGTAAAATGTAGGCTTCGTCAGAAGCGCAAATGCCTCTCAGCATGGAGGAAGCGAGGGGGTTCAGGGACACGAGTTCCAAGATGTCGCTCTCGTACATTTGTTCTATGGGAAGGTGACCGTACGGTCCTTGTCGACGCACATCAGCTTGGGACACTCGGAAATCAAGAGGACGGTGACCACGTGTGGAAGGGCTTTAGCGAAGCGTAATTGCAGGCGAACATTTCCTTTTCGCCACACGTTCAAATGCGAAGGAGAAGAACACTTGTCCACGTCCAAGTTGAAGTAGCGAAGAAACCCGTTCGTTTTAAATCGGTCGTAGCTGTACTTGAAATGTTTTTCACCCAGTTCTTGCAAGAAGTTAAAGTAGGGAATTTTGACGAGGTCGTTCTTAAAGTCGTACTCGGCTCGCACTTGCTGACCGTCCACGGAAAGCATCGAATGAGACAGGTCGCAATTTGTAGGGGTTCGATTGGATGTCGCCGAGAAAGTCGGACGTGGCGAGCAGGACGACGCATAATTTGGAAGGCACCCTTTCGGGATAAACGTTTTCAAAGTGAGCGTCCAAGCTCCCGGCGCTCAAACTCCGCACTTTGGTTTCCAATCCGCGTAAGACGTAGATAGCTAGATAGACGTAGGTGTGCTCTGCAGGCGCCGCTCGTATTCCAAAAACAGGGAAGGTGCCAGCGTCACCTTTTCCAAGTGTAACGTCATCTCTTTGATGTCCACCTCGTAATTGTACGTCTTCTTGTCGTTGGGCGCCGATGTGAGATTAAATTCGTCGTTGTTTAACAGAAAAATGATACGAATTTCGACGGCAGGTACCATCAGTCGCGGCTGTTGGAACAGGTCGGTATTGATCTGACCAGTGATGGCCAGTAGTTAAAGGGGCCGTAAACAGGCCACCGAACATTTCTGAAATAATGATACCCCAAGAACACAGCTCATAATACCCAAATATACATTTCGTTCGGCTCGTGCCAGCTCATTGACCCGTATAACTGCTTTCAAAGATGAGTAACCAGCGAGCCTCTCTCCACAACGCATACGTCACATGGCTACGTAGCGTTTTGCCGTCCAATCGGGGGGCCGAGCTGCGCACATGACGTTTCAAATTACCAGCCAATAAACATACTTCGTTATCAGCTGTGAGTCGGAGTGCTCAGTTTGTTTGTGTGAAACGACGTTTTGCGTTCCGTGGTTCCGAAATTCAACGTCATGACATCTTCAACATCTCCGGCTGGCGCAAACGTCAACAGCTGGGCTGCTATCACATGACGCAATTCGAACCCGGGTTCCTCCCAGTCACGACGTGACATGGCCAGCACGCTATCCACTGTACCACGCGAGCTGGTGACGCGATGCCGCGTGGCTCAAACCAAAGTACGGCAGCCCAGTTGTCGGAACCATTCGAAGATGACGAAGATGTTCCATAGCGCACCTACCTAAGATTCCGGAACTGTAGACCCAGATATTCATTCGCGCTCGTGGTGTGCTGCGTGCTACTGCCCAGAAAACGTAGTGCGCGTGATGATACCTAAATTAAACGCATTTCTTTCTCAGTTTGAGGCTGTAACTGTTTAGATTTTGAATAGAAGAGGATTCACGTTCATCTAGTCCAATTCCGCATTTGAAATAAAATCGTACGTGGAACACTCAATCGTAATTGGTGGGGAAAGCGCTACGTCAAAATGGGGGGGGGGGACGTAAAGTTAGAGCGAGGGGCGGAGCTAAAATGCGAAAGAGTGCAGTGAATATTTCATCCGTATGCAAGCGCCTTTTTTTTTAGCGTTAGCAATTGCAAGGAGTTTTCACGGCCTAAGTTCCAATAATATAACACAAAGAAATGTGCACCTTTTGTACCTGTTTACGGCCCCTTTAACCACATGTAGTTAAACTACTAGTTAAACTACCTGATTGTAGTTAAAAGTAGTTATCAACTACTTGCAGGAATGTAGTGGTAACTACTAGTTAAACTACTATTTCGAGTAGTTAACTAGAGTAGTTAGGTTACTGGCAGGCGTCAATTACTTCCGGTTTTGCGGCAAACTTTACGGCACGACTGTGCTTCCGACCTTTACCTTGAGCTACTTGTTTGATGAGAACGGAAGTGCGGAGCAATTGTGCCGTGCATGTGTACTAAATCTTCACTTTTGTCACTGCTTGTGATCCACATGTATGTGTCTGAGAACACTAAAGAATGAGATTGGTGTTGGTGGACAACGTTAGTAAGTAGTTATAGATGTAGTTAAAATACATTGCAGTAGTTACAGAAGTAGTTTTAACTACCTCTCCTGAAAAGTAGTTGAACTAATAATGAAACTACTCCATCATGAAGTAGTTAGTACTTATAGTTAAACTACTGTAGAAGTATACCTCGGAAAGGGAAAAAAAGAAACACTGTCAAGGAGCCCGCGATGAGGGAATCACACACGTAACATGAAAAACGGTTAGGAGCAACTAAGATTTATTTGAACAAGAACTTTCGTGCAAGAGACTGCACTTCTTCAGGTTACACAACTAAGTGCGACACAAGTATATATAACCCAAGAGAACAGATACAATAAAACAGGTTTCCAGAACCAAGTAAACAGAAAACATCCAGAGAGTAATACAATGCATCACGTGAGCAACCGTCACATAAGAATCAGGAAAGAGAAAGTGTATGGGTAAATGAGACATTCGGAGAATTGGGGTTCAAGACATTTGGTGGTGAAAAAACGGGGACACAGGTTGATGTCTAGCCGGGTACGTGGAGAACACAGCTTTTGTTGAACTGCGTGGGAATGTCCGAGTGACCTTATGGGCTGAAGGGAAAATGGAGCTAAGAATGCTAAGAACAGAAGGTGAATGAATAGCTTAGCTGGATGATGGGTTGAACAACTGCAGAGGACCGCCATGAACGTTTAGTCCCCGTGGTTTTAAAGAAGAAAACTGACTGAAGAAGGACTCGCGATTTTGGCGTTTGCAATCGGTGGCGTAGCCAGATTCCAGAATTGCAATAGACAGGTGTGTATCCATGTCGTGCCCGGGAAGATTAAAATGTATAGCAACGGGAGTGGGGCGATTTTTGACAATGTCGGATTTATAACCGTAAAACCTCTGACGCATGGTATTGGAGGTTTCACCAATGTACTGAACATTGCATTTCATACATGTTATTAGATAACAAATGTTAAAGTAGTTACAGTGCAATGATTGTTTAATTGGAAAGGTGTAGTTGTTTATTGTACTGGAGACCGAGGTGCAGGTAGAAACAAGATTACAAATTTGGCAGCGTATGCCATTGCAGGGACCCGAACCATGTGTTGTAGTACGGCGCAAACGCGAAGAAGTAAGGATATTCCGGATATTCCTTGACCTGCGGAATGTGACAATGGGGGCAGAAGGAAATAGTTCTTTCAATTTTTCGTCACTGTGTAGAATGTTAAGATGGCGCTGAAAAATAGTTGTCGTGTTACGAAAGGCTTTGTTGTAGGTGGTCACGAAAGTAATGTTTCTGTGTTCCTCGTTAGGTTGGATGGAAAGAAGTGCCTCTCTGTCCAGCGAGCATTATTTGGTGAAAGCATTTTCAATTAGATTGCTGGGATAGTTACGCTTCCTGAAATCAACAGACATTTCGTGAGCGCGTCTGTGGAAATCGTCGGTATTGGAACATATGCGCTTCAGTCGTGCGAATTGCCCAAAAGGAATATTTCTTTTCTGGACATTGGGGTGATAACTATTAAAATGAAGATACTGACGTCTGTCGGTTGGTTTCTTATAAAGGTCGGTGACTAGTTTTCCAGACCGAATGGAGACAGTGACATGAAGAAAATTGATTGAAACATTGGAATGGTTGCAGGTGAATTGGATAGTGCTATGCAAGGAGTTGAAGTATTCAAAGAAAGACAATAAGAAAGAGTTGTCACCTGGCCACACAACAAAAATGTCGTCGATGTATCTCAGGAAAATGAGCGGCTGTTCGGGGAAGGATACAAGGGCCCTCTTTTCAAATTGACCCATGAAGAGGTTTGCATAGTTGGGTGACACGTGGGATCCCATCGCTGCGCCATGGACTTGAACAAAATGTCTGCCATTAAACTCAAAGTTATTATACTTTAGGACCAATTCAAGTCGTGGGATGACCGCAGAAGTGTGGAGGATGTCGGAGGGAAAAGAAAGGAGAAAGGATTCCACTGCGTTCAGGCCCTCATCGTGAGGGCATACATCCCTCATCGTGATGGCCCTGCGTTCAGGCCCTCATCGTGATGTTAGCATACAATGATTTTACGTCCATGGTTACCAGTGTCATATTGGTCAGATCTGAGAACATCATTTGTGTCTTTGACGTATGAAGGAAGTAGCTAGGGTACATGTTTTGAGTGAGTGATTGAAGTTTTTCTGGCGCATGAGCGACTAGGGCTATTATGCGCCAAGACAATGATAAAATGTTATCTATTTAAAAAAAGGAATAATTCAGTTAAAATTTAGTTTAAAGGTACTTGATGCAACCAACATCGTTTAAAAAATTGTATACACAATTAAAAGTAACCAGGGGCTCATCACCCAGCAAAAGTACGGGATGGAAGGGAATGTGATATTTGTAAAAGGCGGGAAAGTGGCGGCGACGGTGAGCTTCGTGCAGTGGGCACATTATCAGAGTATGCAAAACAGAAAGCGGTTCCCTGCACGGCACACACAGGGGTGGATCCTCCTCCCGTAAAAGGAATCCGTGTGTCATGTAGGTGTGGCCAATACGTAACCGAGCTGACAGAATTTCGTGAAGGCGGTTACTGAAAGCATGTGTGGGCTTGCCTATTTCATGTTTGATTAGATGAAGTTTATTAGTGTTCTGTGTGTTCCATTGTTTTTGCCATTTCTCATTAATCGTCTTTCGTATGACTGAACGCAAGTCTTCAGCTGCCACTTCTGTAAATGCGAGGTCGCCGGACAGTGCCTCGACAGCGGCCTTGTCGGCTTGCTCGTTGCCACGTATACCTACGTGACTTGGCACCCAGCAGAGTGTTAGAGAGAAACCTTTGTTTGTAATTTGGCTGAATAAATGTTGGGCTTGTTGCACGAATGGGTTCTTTTGTTTCCGTAAGCTGCATATAGCTTGTAGACAGCTCAGAGAATCGGTGTACACGACTGATGTATCAATGTGAGAGTGTAACACATGATTAAAAGCGAGGATCACAGCGTATACCTCTGCACTGAAAATGGAAAAAGTGTTTGGCAGACGGCGAGACACAGCAGACGTGCCTGTGACCATTGCACATGAAACCTTTGAGCCCGTTTTAGAGCCATCCGTGTAAAGGGCGACATGGTCTCCAAAACTGTCCTTTAATGATTAGAACTCCTGCTGGAGCACAACTGTAGAAGTTTCTTGCTTTTTATATTTTAATAACGATGTGTTGTGTGTTGGTGGTGGCTGCCATGGGGGAAGCCACCCACCACTTGCTACTAGAGTCACCCTGCCCTGGTCAGGGAAGCCATAAGCTTCCATTTCCAGGGACAGTCGCATACTAAAAGGAGGAATGACAGAAGATCTGTTCAAAAACAGCTGCTGGAAACGGGTTTCTGTGGCACAGGCTAGGTCAGGGTGCTGCGGGTAAGATCTCACCTTCATTGCATATGTAGAGGCAAGGTAAAATCTCCGTTTTTCCAGCGACCATTCATTACACTCTGCATACAAGCTTTCAACTGGTGATGTTCGAAAAGCTCCCAACACCAGACGGAGACCCTGGTGGTGAACTGGGTCTAAAATCGCCAGGGCAGACCTCCGTGCAGAGCCATAAACCAAAGACCCGTAGTCAAGCTTTGAGCGAATGACGGAAATATAAATACGACCCAGGACTTCGCGGTCTGCACCCCAAGACCTGTGCGACAAGATCTTGGGTATATTTAAGGCCTTCATTGACTTGACTCTGAGATTTTTTATGTGAGACACGAAATTGAGCTTTTGGTCAAAGATGACACCAAGGAATTTGTGTTCATGCATGACAGTAATATCCTGGCCATTCATTCTGAGTGTGGGCTCAGGAAACACACCCCTCACTCTTGAGAATGGGACACTAACAGTTTTCTCAGGAGAAAACTTGAAACCGTTTTTGGTGGACTAGTCTGAAAGTTTGTTTATGGTGAGCTGGAGCTGTCTCTCACACCTAGAAACGCTTGTGGAAGAACAGGATATTTGAATGTCATCCACATATAAGGAGTACGTGACAGACGGTGGAATTGCATGGACGACAGAGTTCATCTTTACAATAAAGAGCGTTACGCTTAGAACAGACCCCTGCGGGACTCCATTCTCTTGTGTGAACAGGCGGGACTGTACAGTTCCCAGCTGCACCCTAAATGTTCTCCCCTGAAGAAAGTTTGCAATGCAACGGAAGAGCCGACCACGTATCCCAAAAGAGTGTAGGTCACGAAGGATGCCATACCGCCAAGCGGTATCGTACGCCTTTTCGAGGTCGAAAAAGATGGATACACAATGCTGCCGTCTGACAAAGGCCTCCCTAATAACAGTCTCAGGTACATGTTTTATACAATGGTCTATCAGAAGGGAAATTCCACGCCACGTAGCAGAATTCATCAAGCCTAAAAACGTTAATCCTGGTTCATTTTATCTCCTTATAAAAGTCCACTAGGAAAATAACCCACATTCACACACCAACAGAAAAGCTTTCCCTTCTGATAGACCATTGTATAAAACATGTACCCCCGCTACTTCCTTCATACGTCAAAGACACAAATGATTTTCTCCTTAAAATTAATTCTATCAACAACCAGTTCTCAGATCTGACCAATATGACACTGGTAACCATGGACGTAAAATCATTGTACACTAACATCCCCGACAATGATGGCCTGAACGCAGTGGAATCCTTTCTCCTTTCTTTGACCCTCCGACATCCTCCACACTTCTGCGGTCATCCCACTGCTTGAATTGGTCCTAAAGTATAATAACTTTGAGTTTAATGGCAGACATTTTGTCCAAGTACATGGCGCAGCGATGGGATCCCGCGTGTCACCTAACTATGCAAACCTCTTCATGGGTCAATTTGAAAAGAGGGCCCTTGAATCCTTCCCCGTACAGCCGCTCATTTTCCTGAGATACATCGACAACATTTTTGTTGTGTGGCCAGGTGACACCTCTTCCTTGTTGTCTTTCTTTGAACACTTCAACTCCAATTGCATAGCACTATCCAATTCTCCTGCAACCATTCCAATGTTTCAATCAATTTTCTTCATGTCACTGTCTCCATTCGGTCTGGAAAACTAGTCACCGACCTTTATAAGAAACCAACCGACAGACGTCAGTATCTTCATTTTAATAGTTATCACCCCAATGTCCAGAAAAGGAATATTCCTTTTGGGCAATTCACACGACTGAAGCGCATATGTTCCAATACCGACGATTTCCACAGACGCGCTCACGAAATGTCTGTTGATTTCAGGAAGCGTAACTATGCCAGCAATCTAATTGAAAATGCTTTCACCAAATCATGCTCGCTGGACAGAGAGGCACTTCTTTCCAGCCAACCTAACGAGGAACACAGAAACATTACTTTCGTGACCACCTACAACAAAGCCCTTCGTAACACGACAACTATTTTTCAGCGCCATCTTAACATTCTACACAGTGACGAAAAATTGAAAGAACGATTTCCTTCTGCCCCCACTGTCACCTTCCGCAGGTCAAGGAATATCCGGAATATCCTTACTTCTTCGCGTTTGCGCCGTACTACAACACCTGGTTGGGGTCCCTGCAATGGCATACGCTGCCAAATTTGTAATCTTACTTCTACCTGCACTTTGGTCTCCAGTACAATAAACAACTACACCTTTCCAATTAAACAATCATTGCACTGGAACTTCTTTAACATTTGTTATCTAATAACATGTATGAAATGCAATGTTCAGTACATTGGTGAAACCTCCAATACCATGCGTCAGAGGTTTTACGGTCATAAATCCGACATTGTCAATAATCGCCCCACTCCCGTTGCTATACATTTTAATCTTCCCGGGCACGACATGGATACACACCTGTCTATTGCAATTCTGGAATCTGGCTACACCACCGGTTGCAAACGCAAAAATCGCGAGTCCTTCTTCATTTCCAAGTTTTCTTCTTTAAAACCACGGGGACTAAATGTTCATGGCGGTCCTCTGCAGTTGTTCAACCCATCATCCAGCTAACACCTTCTGTTCTTAGCATTCTTAGCTCCATTTTCCCTTCAGCCCATAAGGTCACTCAGACCTTCCCACGCAGTTCAACAAAAGCTGTGTTCTCCACATACCCGGCTAGACATCCACCTGTGCCCCCGTTTTTTCACCACCAAATCTTTTCAACCCCAATTCTCCAAATGTCTCATTTACCCATACACTTTCTCTTTCCTGATTCTTATGTGACGCTTGCTCACGTGATGCATTGTATTACTGTCTGGTTGTTTTCTGTTTACTTGGTTCTGGAAACCTGTTTTATTGTATCTGTTCTCTTGGGTTATATATACTTGTGTCGCACTTAGTTGTTACTGGTGATGTTCGAAAAGCTCCCAACACCAGACGGAGACCCTGGTGGTGAACTGGGTCTAAAATCGCCAGGGCAGACCTCCGTGCAGAGCCATAAACCAAAGACCCGTAGTCAAGCTTGACTGAAGAAGTGCAGTCTCTTGCGCGAAAGTTCTTGTTCAAGTAAATCTTAGTTGCTCCTAACCGTTTTTCATGTTACTGTAGAAGTTGTTAGTGGCCATCACTGGATCTGACCGACCAGGTTAAAGTATTTCCCACCCATCGTCTCTTCGTAACTTTGTTTCGGACCGCGAGACGAGACGTCGTAATCTTTCTTTAAATGTTCGTCGTCCTGGACAGAGTCCAGCAGCATGCACTGTACCTTGAGCCAGGGGCGTGGAATGAAGCACGACGTCCAAAATACTCCTGTAGGCGTACAACTCGTTGGAACTGACGAGCTTGTTGTTCGCATAAACGGTGACCGTCTTAAACATGCCGCTCAACAGATGGTTTATTGGGAAAACGACATCTTTCTCATCCATTTCTTCCCCGTCGTCGCGAACAATGCGCGCAGTCAAAGACTCTAAGCTACCGTAAAGATCCAAGTGTGCCCTTTATAAATTTTGAATACAAAACTCGATCACGGCTTTATTTACTCCCTTGACCGGATAAAAAAGTTGGCACGAAGTATCTTCCACTCCGTATTGAACAGAAATGAGGTCGAATATCATCACGTCACTCGTAAGACAATGCGGTGACCGTTGCGTCTGTATTTTTCCTTTCGTTGATGTCATGACGGGAGCGTAGTGGATATGTGACCCTCTCGCTCAAAACGAACCAAAGATGTCTGCAGGTGCTTCGACAGGTGTGTCTTTTTGTTGTCTTTTGCGGCGTAGCTTCCCATTGTTCTTCCCCGAGCCCTGCATGGAATCCAACACGTCTCTCCCCGTCGCAATGGCCGTTTTTTTTTACTGCGCGCGATATTCCTTCGCAGTCGGCCAAATTCCGCGCGAAGCGCTTCAACGTTTTCTTGGCCATAGGTTTTATTTGTTGCCAGATGGGTACAATAAATTTGGATATGTTGCTCAACACACCACCACCACGTTGGAAAAGGGGACCCGTATACACGGGGATTATTTTTGAAGAATTACGGTACCTATTTGAAATGCAACGTTAGATTGGTTCTACCTTTAGATTGCCACGGTAAACGTCTTCCCGTTTCGTCTGCGAGAACAATCGTCACTGAGGGAATTGCGAATTGAGACAGGTTAAAATAGTGGATGTTATCTAACGTGTAGGTAACGACGTGCTTGTCTTTCTCGTAATAAAAGGGTAGTATTTTTAATATCGGTTCCGCTCCCCACGTAGGTGGGTTCCACGATATCCGTGTAGATGATTATGTTGTGAAATGGGGGTTCCAGAAGTACCTCCGAGGTGAGGCGAAAAGTTCCCCCGGCTTCGACCGTGTCCTCGAAAGAAACCTCGATTTTCGCATCTTGCTTTTCGTATCCGATATTTAAAAACTCGTTGCATATGCTGAGATCCATCAGGCCGACTTTATAGGGATCTGAGAGCTGAAGGGGAGTATCGAAAGCTCCCGTGAAGGCATTGAGTTTATTCGAAGGAAACTTATCCATGCTGGCGTTCGAGAGGAGGTGGACGTAGGTGTCTGACGTCATTTCCCAATCTTGACCACGTCACTGCTCGGAACCCAACTGTCGTGTTCTTTGTCGTAACCGAACCAGCGAACCAAGGAGAAGCTCCGACCGTTCACATTGTTCTTTCTCAGCACTTTCATTACAGGCCAAGGTTGGTTGGCTTCGCGGGCTACGACGAGTACCTCCTCCGGGTAGAAAGGTCCGTTTACTTCCTTACCTTGGTAATCTTCCAGCTGCACGACGGGAGGGGAGGTGTCCCTCAGGCGGGAGACGGTGAAAATCTGAGGCGACCAACTCCCTTCCGAGCTCTTTTGAAAACCTTTTCGGTGCAGTAGGACCCTCACTTTATCCCCGACTTTCAGCTTCTTTTTAACGGAGGGTTCAACGGGCTTCCCATTTATTTTATTGAACAGTTCCAATTCGTTTTCGGGCGTGACTTCGGACGGGCTGATGCCCAACGTCCTGTGTTTGGTGTTGTTGTAGTCGAAACACGACCTTGGGAAGCGCAGAAACGAAGTGGTATTTTCCGGTTACTCTAAAATAACGGAATATTCTGTCGCGTAAAGTCCGTATGACCCGTTCTGCCTGTGATGCTTTGATTACTGGAGAGAAGGTGGAATAGATGTGGACTTTCTTTCATGCCAGGCACTCCTTGACGGTTTTGTTGTAGAATTCTCCTCCTCTGTCCCAAAAGATGTGTGTAGGCACGTCACCGCCCCGAAAAAGTCGCATCATGGCCTTTTTTTATTTCGGCAGGGCGTTTCGTCTTTAGCGGGAGGGTGCGCAGAAAACGGGAGAGGGAATCAATCGCCGCGATAATGTAGCGGTAGCCACCGTTGAACCTCTTGTATTTTGAAAAGTCGGCGAGATCCATTTGCCACACGTCGTTGATCTTGAGCGCGATGATGCGTGTCCTATTAGACTTTCTTCTCACCGGATGGTGAAGCGTGAAGGCGTCCAGCTTTCTGAGAATGGCAAGAGCTTCTTTTTGCTCAAGTGATGCGCTTTTCTATAGCGGTCCACGCCCCTCAAACGGCCCTCTGGTTTCTCATATCCCACCATAAGTCGTCCACGGAATTGAGGCTTACTGCTGCTGAGACTCGTGAAGTTTGGGCAGGGAAATCAGGTGCAATAGTTTCAAGACTTTGGGGAACCAGGAAGGTTTCTTCCCCGTCTTACGTTGTAACAAATAACTAACGAGTTTGTAAACGGAGGAGTGCCTGATGGGCTTGCCCGACGCGGACACACAACCCTCGCGATCCCAGGAAATAACTTTTTTTTAATTCCGAGACCCACTGCTTCTGTACTGCTTGAGTATTCGGTACAGTGCCTGCAGTATGAGTTTCACTTTGACGTCGTCACTCTCCTTCGAAAAAAGAATATTTCCGATCGAACTGGTCACTTCATTTCCCTTGGCCATTGTCGAAAAGGTTCAACACTGCGGAAAGCAGGAGAGGAACCACCAACGAAAGAACGCCCTGCCCTCGCTGCTGAGAGAGATAGCGCTTCAAATGTTGCGGATACTTGTGAATCTTTTTGTATGCGAGCCGGCGTAAGAAGCGTTTGTGCTTCTTCAAACGCGCGAACGTATCTGGAGCCAACGACACTTTTTCGTTCAATACATTGAGACAAATTTCGGAGAAGTGTTTCATGTCGGAGGAGGAAGAACGTCTCAAGACGTGGCGACGGCGCGGAGGGGGTAAAGTAGAAAGTACTTTGAGTAAAGTGAGATTAGGACGGAGATTCATTTCAGAGCGTAGATATATTGACGTTCACCTGGAAAGATATTGCTACGCAACCTGTGGTCCTCGTGCGTATAGTTGTGAAGATCCACGAGTAAATAAGCGTGGGGTGACGACATCGCTTGTTTATATGCGTCCAGAAAATAATCTTTTTCTACCAAATAGCTGTTGTCCGAAATGTTCCATCTGGTGGACGCTGCGCACGGTGCGCCACAAGACGACAAGACGACTGGCGTTGTAGGATATAGTTCTAAAATGGCTACTGTTGAAAAAGATGTTTTGTACGAGTAAGAAGATCGACGCGTTGGCATGGTGAGAACCCTGAATGAAAAGATCGGTCACCTTCTTCAAGGAATTAGCGTCGGTGATATGATCGTCGACGACGATGGGCGTGGCGCGCGACGTATCCCACTCGCGAGGTAGCTCCTTGGTAAATTTTCCCCAATTCGTCCTGCATGCTCGGCGAAGCATATGTCTGCACGTAGAATATTTGCGACGGAGGCTTGTCCACGACATTGTTCAGGTTCTTCAACACGTTGGTTACGAATGTGGATTTACGGCACATGGTCACTTAAAATACAACGAAAAGGATGGCGGAAACGAAAAGGTTCGGGGGTAGACATGACGCGTGTGCACACGCTGCGCGAAGAAAAAGAAGAGACTGATACTCGTAGAGAAATACATCTCTTTTCATAGGCGCCGACTGCGGGGGGCGTGGGGGCCCTTGCCCCCCCCGGAACATGAACTAGGGGGGGCGCCGCCTCCCCCAGAAAGTCCCGCTAAGAGACTGACACCAACCTTTGGGGCTCAGCACGCCCGGGTCAAAAGAGCAAAGAGGCACCAACCCCAAAAATGCATCTTGCAATTTGTAAAATATGTATCCGCCCACCATACTCATTATCACAGTAGAAGGTGAGGCGAAGAAACACAGAGGATGACACAACACATAGACTGAATTTCGCTCAAAGCAATCAGATCAATGAAACGAAGCAATCGAAAAGGTACCAGCAACCGCGAGGTGCAACGGTAGGATCTTAGGAACGCATATCCGTTGGGAGCGGGTTCAACTCCCGCTGGTTCATTTCATTGACCATATTCATTATATTGCGCGCATTTCGCGTCAAACACCGATGATTCAATGCATTTTGTTCCTTTTGCACTCAGTTTTCAAAGGCGTAATGACTTCAGTTGTGCACATGTTCACTGTTTACATTCTCTCTGTTTTTCTTTTTGTTTTGTTTTTTCTGTTCTTCCTTCCTCTTATTTCGATGCCAGTTCTGCATGCATCATAGGATCCCGCCGGAGTGTGTGATTCTTCAACTTTAGTTTTGTGTTCTTCATTTTTCTTTTCCTTTTCTTTCCTTCTTTTTGTTTTCTTCTTTTCCTTCCCCTTTCACTTTTTTGTTGGAATAACAAGCCGACATCCCTGTGGCTTTCTTCTCCTTTCTTTTTTTTTCTTAATAACCAATTCCCCCCCCCCCCCCTGCCGGAGTACTTACTTCGCGGTGCGCCCTTGCCCCCCCTGCGAAAACGAAAACTCTCCGCCTCTGTCTCTTTTATTTACATGTCGACGTCGTCCTCCAGGTTCGAACTGCGTTCCCAATACAGATTATCCAGACTAACGGTGGACTTCTTTCTCGTCAGTCTGTCCGCCGCTAAGATGCGGTCGAGCGTCTTCATCTTGTCCTGACACATTTCTTGACGTGCTTGCAACCATTCCAGGCGGTGGACTTGAAACGCTTCCTCCACGATGCCGCGAATAAATTCGCGAAGTTCTTCGTTTTTTGTGTTTTCATGGCGACGACGAGAAACGCAGGAGAATAAACCACACATGGTGTTTTCCAAGTATTGGTCTGAATGATAACGCGCGGATAGCGCGCTCTCCCTTTATACGGCGCTTCCAAATAAAAAACGTAAAGAAATGGGCGTCAGAACGAAAGCGAATCAACCAGCACCATCACCGTGCTCGAAGCGCATCCGCGAGATGCCAAGGGCGACGAGACCAAAACCGAAACGTCCGACAGCAGACGTGGTGGTGCTGCGAGCGCGTGTGACGTATGCTCCGCGAAGAGGGCGCCAGATTCAGTTTTCTGTTTGCCTCTCGTCAGGTGCGGACGTCTGGTGCGTCACTCGTACCGTGACCGTTGATGTCATGGTGAACTCTTTAGTCATGTAAAGAAGATGGACGGCGGTGTGTGCATACAGATATGCTTCGATGTCAGTGAGTTGTCGTTTTACTACTTCTTCTGTTGTCGCGTTTACCTACCCCTTAACTGCGATTACTTGTCAGCATGTATTGGAGTAGTGTATGTTTGGCGATTTAGCTTGTTGCGATTAGGAGAAAGTCCTCCCCTTGTTCTTGTTGTTGTTGTTATTCTTGTTCGTGCATGCCCAAACATGTTCGCAATTCCCTTGTTGCTATTCTTGTCGGTGCATGCCCGCACATGTTCGCGATGGTGAAAATCTGTGTGTGCCTGTTTTCGCGCGTGTTTTCCCCGCGTTAGCACTTCTTTGTTTTGTTTTTTTCTGCATTCCACGGAAGTCACCATGATGACAGCGGTGCTGCCACCTGACGTGATGCTTTCCGACCTGCATGGTGTGACGCTTTGTAAATGGCGGCGTCCATGGGCTGATGCTGTTACCGAACCTGGACTAGCACATTAATTAATTGAATATGTATAGTAATGACTTGAATTATTATATGAGTTTAGAAAGTGTATTTATGCGTATGTGCGCCGAGACTGGGAGGTGACACGGGTTCGAATCCTGTCACCGGCTGTGCTGTCTGAGGTTTTCCCTGGGTTTTCCGAAGACTTTCCAGACGAATGTCGGCACAGTTCCCCTTAAAGTCGGCCCAGGACGCATACTAACCCCCCTGTCCCCCACTCCTTCCTGCTGTCCTCTCTTCATCTGTCCACGTCTATACGCCGCTCATAGCCACAGTTGCTTCGCGGCGCTAACACGGAATTTAAAAAAAAATTATGCGTATGTGCGCTTCTTTTCATGTGTCTCATCATAGAAAAATACAACTTAACGAGAATTTGATATTTTCCTCCTCTCTCTCTCTCTCTCGTTGGAATGAATAGTAATTGAATTTATTAATTGAAAATTATATTGTACGCTCTATTATCGCATTCTTATGCGTGTATGGGCTATTTTAAGTGAAAAAATCGAAAATAAAAAAAATAAAAATTGGGTGGGGGTGGAAATTGCAAAATTGGGGGTGGCAGGGGGATGAGAGACGAGGAACGTGTCAAATTCCTCGTTAAGTTGTATTATTCCTTTACTACTAAGGCGTTCTTGACGAAGAAATCCATGTGTGCCACGGCGCCCTCTATATTTCTAGTTTTCCGTAGCCACACACATTTTCTTCTTTTTTACCTCTTACTTTTCACATGCGTCTGTTGAGGTACAAGACATTCTTAAGGGGTGGCTGGAGGGGTCGCCGCTCGAGGAAGGCCGTACGGTTCCTCGGGATGCTCGAGGTATTGCGTTCGTGCACACGCTATACAAAGATGGCGGGCATGGACAGGCTTATTTCGCTGCGTGAGAGATGGTACGTCGAAGATTTCACTGAATCAGTCGCATTTATTACTCACTGTGCGCATCTAACTGCGAAGCGAATCGGCTACCTCTTCTTGCAGCAGTGCAGAGGCGGTTACTGTATGAACGAAGAACCCCTTGGAACGGTACAGCAATGAAGATGTCAAGGAAAGGTACCGGTTGGGCAAAAACACTGTTGTTTCCATCATAGAGGAATTCTGCCTCGGCCGTACCCAAATGGACGAGGCTCGCCATTGCGGCAACTGTTCCAAGTGATTACAGCGCTTCGGTTCCATGCTGCTGGTACTTTTCAGCTGGCCATCGTGGACATTTCCAGTGTGTCGTGACCAATAGTGTGCCGTCGAGTGAAGATGATCAGCAGGGTAATCGCCACCAAGTTGTTTCCGCGCCACGTTACCTTTCCTGCACCCGAGGGCATGACACTAGCTATGCAAAATTTCTATAGAATTGCTAGTGTACGAGGTGTAACTGGGTCCATTGATTGTACTCATGTTAAGATAAAGCGCCCTGGAGGTCCTGCAGCGGGAACGTTCCGAGACGCAAACGGTAGCTTTTTATTAACCAGGGATGCGCCAACCGCATTCGCCAATCCACGAAAGCTCGAATCCTAGGTAGGGATTCGAGATTCGCGAACCCCAATCCCAGTGCCCAAAACGACGAATCGAATTTTTCGAATTCGTCAACCACGTTTGTTTGTTTCTTTTGCAAATTGGTGCCTCCGGTGTCCGCCGAAAGCCTGATTGGCCGACAGGGGTTTTCTTGTTTGTTTGTTTACATTGCTCTGGACTGAAAGAATTCAGGCAGGAACTGTAACATCACAAGTTTAAAAGGAACGTGATTTTGCTTTTGATTGTTGCTTAGTTTTATGGAAATAATTCAGACTCGATAATTTATGCATTTCTTGTAGTCGATGTTAAATAAATTACGTTTAAGAACAACTATATGGGTGTATTTTCTCCTGAAACTGAAGCATTATTTAATTTGTTAGGTATCATATTCTGCTTCAAAACACTTTCCACTAGAAGTGTTTTTCCCCTAGCTTTTTAAGCTCTTTTTAGAGAAAGGATTCGTAAGATTCATGGATTCGTAGTACCCTCCATGGATTCGGATTGGAAAAATTGTGGATTCGTCCCATCTCTGCTATTAACGTTCACGTAAAGCGTTCCTTATGTTTCAATTATTCAGTAGTGCAATGCATAATTATTGAGCTAACCTTTACCTTGCCATCGAGGCATACGGCCACGAATCTGTCTTTGATCTGCGTTTTCCTTTTCGGTTGTGAATTTTCTAAACGTGAACGACTGGACGAAATTATTTGTTTCAGTATGTAAAAGGCCTCGCCACGCAAAGTTCTTCTGTTGAACTGTGATATTTAAGGAGGGTATACTTCCATTCGTGTCGTAATCACACTTTCTCATTGTCTGTGTTCCCATTACAGGCTATAACTGTCCCAGAACTCCAGTTTTTTTATGGTGTCACTAATTGGCATGGCTCTATCCACGACAGCAGGATCTTCGACAGCAGCCGTGCCACGTTCTTGTTCGAAGAACGTTTGTTACCTGGCATTCTGCTTGCTGACAGTGGTTACCTATGTCTCCCATATCTTCTGACACCACTGCTACAACCGCGCTCGCAAGCTGAGAAGCGATACAACACCGCTCACATAAAGACCCGCAACACAGCTGAGCGAGGCTTCGGTGTGTGGAAGCGACGCTTTCCATGCCTACACGTGAAACTTCAAACCAAAGTCGAGACATCAGTGACAATCATAACTGCGTGTGCAACACTGCACAATATTGCACGAACAATGAGCGATTCGTGGGAGGTAGGAAATGTCCCACAAAGTACAAACGAACCAGTTTCTTGGGAATGCCGACGCGCCACGACATCGGAAGCGAACTCACGAGGAGCGGTCATCTCTGGGAATTTCGCGAACTGAACGGCCTGTGGCAGAAAAGCCTGAAGACAAATCGCAGCAGTTCTGCTTTATTTCTGTGCATCTACGCGACTGTAACTAGTATGCCGCGAATTCATGTACTTTTGTTATTTCATGTTATGGTTTATCTATTGTCCGGATAGATGGATTCTTGATCGATTAACTTAAATGGAGCAATATATTTGTGAGCAAAACTAATAAAAATAAACGGTACAAATGTGAACAGATTCCCTTGCACCCTGGCATGTTGTACTAAACGCACCTTAGAATAGTTCTGAGCAGCAACCAGGGGATGGTCCCGGGACTTTAATTCCGGGCGGGGGTGGGGGAGGGGGTGTACCTCGTTGTGTGTCGTTCAATGAGGACTGTACTTCATATAGACAGTCGACGGCGGCAATAGACACCCTTCTGAAGGCAGGTGAATAAAAATAGCCACCCTATTCCTCTGCGTAGGCTCTCGGTAACCAAGGATGGCGACGACGATGCATTCTCAATCATCTCCAGAGTTTGATCTTGCACGGTACTCTTTCTGTAACACACCAGTCTCTTTTTGTTCGTCCTTTCTCTCCCTCATTTTCTTTTTGTTTTGACCCACTGTGCCAATATAATTTGATCCCGCAAAATACTACCCCCAATAAACGTCAACCTCTCATTAACGGGCTTCATTGCGCGTTTTTTTTATTTGGAATATGAGGCTACAATTACACCGGGTAGTTCCCTCTGTGAATCTTGAAAGTACGATAAATATGTCCTGGATGAAGTACAGGTGAAAAAAAAAAGACCTATTCGCCTCTCCAACTACCTATAGAGACACTGATGTCGTCCTCATGATGGCAGAGAAAAGAATGTTTGCCGATGAATAAATCGCCCTGCTTCATGCCTTCTTCCACGAGACACGCTTCAAAACTTGTACAAATAACACAGGTTGCGCGTGGTCTCCTGTTGTCTTCGTTGTTTTCGTTCACGTCGCTCCTGGGATCTGTTTCCTCTTCCCATCCTCGACATTGAATATTCTTCTCCACAGTGGTTTTGCACTACGGAATTGAGCAGTGCTGTTGCTGTAACAGTTCTGTAAGCCGGAAATGTCCATCGCACACGAAGGGAAGTTGCGGCAGTTTTGTGTCAGCGCGAAATACACCTGTCGTCTGCTGTTACTATCATTCGTTCAGTGTTTCTGTTGGGGTCCGCTGGGTGGCGAGCAGCCAGCTGGAGAGGTGAATAGCATCGAAACGCAAAACAACGGTGACGTGTGTACATAGTCGTTGGACCAACCACAAGAAAATACAGGAAGAATCACATTTCAGAGAGTTAGTTAAAGGGACATCGTACCCCCCTCCCCCATGGAGGCGAAATTTCGGGGAGGGGGTGTCGGGCAAAATTTGGGGGTCGTTAGGGGGTGTGGTGTGGTGCTGGGAAAACCCGTGGCAGCCACGTTCGCGAGAACGGCTTCTAAACACAACTTGCAGAACAGAAGATATGCGGATGCGGAACGCGTGTGGTGCTTTCAATTCTGAACATAATGTTTATTTCTTCTGAAACTCCATTTCCAGCTTTTCCTTCTGCAGTTCAGCCACGACGAGTTGAAACGAAGGTACTCCATTTGTAACAGGTGCTTCTCTTATCGAGGTTCCAGAATCTGGTGGTCTTCGTCGGCTCTCTTCCGCAACTCTAGTTCTAAAGGCTGAAGTGCTGACTTGTGCTCAATAGACTTGCGACGCTGCTAACTTCTGATGGAGCCTGTCCTCTCAACCAGCTCTGCTGACATTGTAGCTTCCAGCAAGGCGGTTCGCGACAATTCTCGCGCCCCACTTCTGTGTAACTTATTGGGAGGTTGCGATGTACTGGCCCTGATTGCAGATGCGCCACTGTATTCACAACTGGTGCGCCATGCATCCGAACTACCACCTGGAAAGGCAGGAGGAGAGCGGCGTGGCGTGGCAGACGTCTGGGGCGGGGATACAGGTAAAGTAGCAGGAGAAGGTACAAGAGACGACAGAGGCGAAGACTGAGATGAGGGCATTGGAGGTGGAATGGGTGGACAAAGCGGAGAAGAATGTGGAGGAGACGCCAATGGATACACTGCACGACTGGCAGCCTGTGAATAATTCGTACCCGTATTATGGAAGTCAAAGCGTTTATTACAGGGAAAAGGGGAACGGCGAAGCAGCCAATGAAACATAACAATGATGAAAGAAGGAAGTTACTGAAAAGGTTATTAATGTCTTAAGCACTTGAGGCTTTGTATGTATTTGTCCTTTCTGTCTGTTCCAGCCTCAGAACGTCAATTGCCACCAAACAAAACAAGTAACTCAAATGACCTACTGCGCGATCATGAAACATGTCTCATATGTAACGAAGCATTGTAGTCGTCGTTCCTGATAGCGAACAACACATGCAACTGCCAAAACTTACTGGAACTATCCTGTAGCGGCTGATTCTGAAGTGGCAGCAGTAAAGCGTCCAGTACGGGGGCTGCAACGCATGTGTAGCGGCCATCGCTATCGAATGTGTTCGGAACTCGTGTATTGACGTGTGGAGCAGCTGTTTCCACAAGCTGACTTATCGTGGACATCAATATTCTTTGACTTCCCCCACCTGCAGAAAAGGGTGCGAGCTATAGCTTGGATACGGCGGACAAAACTGTGTCTTGTGATACTGAAACACAGAAGACAACGACGTGTTTCCTATCTGTACCTGTTTTTCGAAAGCCTTCCCACGTTTCCGACGCCTTTTCCTTCTTCAGCAAGGACTTCATATTGTCCCAAAGTTTTCGTAATTGTTTAACTGTTTGTGGCAGGACTCCTGCCATGCTATTGAATTCATCTGTCTATAATTGCCTTGGACTTGGAATGGACTTGGTTTTTTGCCTGATCATTTTTACGTCAGTTTTCTTGCTCTCAATGACCTCACGGTACTTGTAAAGAAGTCGGGATATGTATGCCTTCTCGTCCTCGGTATACGTGTGCCGCGACGTTGCTCGAAAAAAAGTCCCGAGGAGATGTACCTACTTACGCAGATGCAGGATGCGGGCAGCGGCATGACAACTTCACTTCTTCGTTCCGTGTTTTTTTTTTTCTATAATCAAACTCAAACTCACTTCTTCGTCTTCAGATGACCAGGCAAGAGAACGTTAGGAAGAAGAGGAAGCGCCGTTCCTCTACAAAGTGATACTGCAGTGCCGTTAGTGAAATAAAAACGCGCCTTGAATTTCAAGCACTCCTTGATTGAGGAAACCTTGAACAAGAATAGAGGTGTCGGTAACGAACAATACTCCCGACAGTGCCACGGCTGTTCTCCGATGACCCGGAATTTGTTCTGCAAAGTGATAATATAATGAGGGTAAATCCCTACTGCTGGGATTGGTCAGCGGCATCCGTACAGCTTTTTTTCATTAGTATATCGGATATCATATCGTATTATGTTCGTGTAGGCACTAGCCCCATTCATCATCTCAAAATAAATTTGCGATTGTTGTATGCCCTACACTCTAAATCCGGCACCCGATATGTACCGCATAAAAGAGGACCCGCACCTGGGCCAAGCGGTACACATGAGGTACGATCCTCAACCAGCAGGTGCAGTTCGCGAACACTGCGAAATTCAAGCGGCACAAGTGTTCCGACACCCATCCGTACCGGCTAGGTACCTTTAAAGCGCGGTCTAGCAGCTGTACCTCATGTGTACTGCGTGCTTCCGGCGTATGAGTACGAGCGCCTTCTCACGATCCCCATGCGCTGCAAAAATATTACGCGTGATTCCGAATATCAGTCACTAAATTCCCTTATGCGGCAGTGCCGTAATGGGTCTTCGCTATCATTCTAACGAAGAAGTGCAATAACTAGAACCCGTGACCGTGAGGGATCGCACGTTTAGGAAGAGTGCGTTTCTTATCAGTTTGTTTTGAAACGTCGGGGAGCGAGGCCGAGTCTGCTCGGTCTTTGAAGAAACTCGCTCGTCAATTTCAAGATAGCAGTCATTTAAGGTGCGTATTATATCTATTAAGTAATAATTCGTCCGCACAACGCATTATCGTTCATCTTCGCTCTGATTCCCAGTGGTCCTGAGTAGTATTCTGTCCTGTCGTTGGAGCGGCAATTAGAAACTCAGACATGGACCCCTGGGCCCTGCCCTGAGCCCTTCGCGTATTTTTCCCTCCGCGGCACGTGGGCGGAGGGTTGTCCGTGCGCTTACCGGCGGGGGAGGGCTGTGTGCGCGCTTACCCTCTCACATTTTTCAACCTGGGCCGACTTCTTTCGTCATTTTCCCCCCTGGGCTGACTTGAATCGCAAATTTTTTCCCGCTACAACAGGTGTGCAGTAAGCGGTTTACATGCAAAGTATATCCATACACAAAAGTACAAGTGAAAATATAGTTATTAAAGTCATTAGTGTCGGGAATTATGTCATGACTCTGTGTGAAGGAGAAAAACTTAGCCCAGAACTCTGATGCAGAAGAAACACAATACCCGTAACAAAAGTTATACTTATTACAGGCATGATGCAATAGCATTGAAGGGGTATCACACATCATACACAATATTTGTTATTAGTGGTAATCACGCGTGTTCAGTTAAGCAGAAGGGATAGCACATTTAATCAAAGAAGATATTTTTAATCAATATGATTACAATCAAAATTAAAGTTTTATTATAAAAAGTCTCACCTTATTTTACGTGAGCACCATAGCGGATTTTAATTACAAAGCTCTGATAGATGTAAGTAACTTCAAGAACAATAGCTGGGCCAACTTCTCTAGCATTTTTTATTTTTATTTTTTCCAGCGCGCGGTGCCTGGTGCGCAGATGAGGGGCTGTCCGGATGCTGACCAGCAGGCGGACGGGCTCGGTGCGCGCTGGGCCGACTTCTTTGGCGATTTTTTATTTTTTTCCGGCTCGCGGTAGGTGGCGCGCAGGTGATGGGCTCTCCGTGTGCTTACCAGCGGGCCGAAGAGCTGAGCGTACACTTATGGTTGTACACTCTGGGCCGACTTCTTTGGCTATTTTTAAGGTGGCGCTTGGGCACTTTACATGCAAGTAGGGGCATGCACACTGACAACACCGGGCCGACTTCTTTGGCGAGTTTTCACGCTGGGTCGACTTCATTCGCAATTTTTTTCACGTGCTGCGTGAGTGGTTTACATGCAAGTAGGCTGGTGAGAGGGTGTCCGAATGTCTACCAGCGAGCTGGAGAGCTGCGCTTGCCCTTATCGTTCTGTATCTTTTTACCTGGGTCGACTTCTTTGGCGATTTTTCCGCCTGGGCCGACTTCGTTCGCATTTTTTTCAGGCGGCGCGTGAGCGGTTTACATGTAAATAGGAACATGCACACTGTCATCCCAGCCAGGCGACGATACCGTCATACCTGGGCCGACTTCCATCATCATTTTTGCAGCCTGTGGCGACTTGAATCGCTAATTTTTTCCCGCTACAACAGGTGTGCAGTAGGCGGTTTACATGCAAAGGATAGTAAAGCCAAATAGTGGAAGGAATTATGTTGTAACTCTGCGTGAAGGCGAAAAACCCAGCCAAAAAAACATGAAACGGAAGAAACACAATACACGTAATAAAGAATATGGGAAGCTAAGTTGAGAGAAAAATTCATCAAAAAAGAAAGCAGAAGGAATGCAATATATATGGGAAGCTAAGTTGAATATTCCAACACGACACAATTAATGAATTTCTTATTATGTGAATAGCACACACGCAAGGAAATAACGAGAAATACGATCAACAGCTAATAGAGAACCAACACCCATCACGTAAACAAGAGGTACACAAAGGATAAATAATTGAAAAACAATCTATCAAAACGAGAAACATGCACACACTTAACACTGAACAGCAGAGAAACACTCAAAACGGCGCATCTGCCAACGTGTAAACAGCAGACAGGAAAATAATATCGAAACAAACTATCAAACAAGAAACATTTAAAAAATTGAAATGGAAATAATCTATCTTTGGGAAAGCTAAATTGAGAGAAAAATTCACCCAAAAAACGAAAAGAGAAGGAATGTAATACACGTAATAAAGAATATGGAAAGTTAAGTTGATTATTCCAACACAACACAATTATGCAATTTATTATAATGTGAATAGCACACATGCAAGGAAATAATGAGAAACATGATCAACTGCTTATTAGTAGTTGATCATGTTTCTTCGTTCTTCGTTCGAAAAACGCGAGCTTTAAACGCGCTAGAACCCTCAATTAATTCCCGGCTTGAGTTGTTGGAGTTAGTTTATGACTTTCACCACGACCATTGTGGGATCCCCCTACTCCCTGCAGGCGTAACCTTGGCGAAAGTGGATTAGAGCTCAGCTTTCCTCTCTCACCTTTTTTTTTTTTTTTGTTAGTGGGCTCTGAATGAAAAAGATGTGTTCCTGTGATGTATCGCCCTGTTTGTTCAGAAAGTTTTTACCTAAATTAATTACTGGTTTGAGTTTGCTTCAGATGATCGCTCGATTGATATTAATAAAAATATTCTACTAGTTGGGAAAATATTTTTAAGTTGTGTGCGTTGATTTTCACTGTAGCAAACTTTTACATTAATTTGCATTTCAGATGAGTTGATTGTTTGTGGCTTCTGCGTGTAGAAATTACTATTGCAAAATTATCATAAAACGATGTAATTAAATTTGATTCTCGTTTTCGAATGAGTATTGTTTCTATCATTGAATAAATTTGACTTTCTCTCTTTGCTTTAGATATTCACTCGATTGATATTTTGTGAGTTGAGAATAATGTATGCATAATAGTTGTGACAGATCTGAAGTACATTAAATGCAGCGTTTCTCGTTTTGGTTGAGTATTGTCTGCGCCGATAATGTTTCTCTAAAACCAGTTTGCACTGACATAAAAGTCTATTCTGAGATTTTTTGGCGTGCTATTGTTTGTTTGTTGATAGAATTCTCATTGTGTTCTTGAGAATCGAATAATTCCAATGTCTATTTGCGATAGTTGATCAATAAAAAAATTTCGCCTCTGTACACCGGTCCTAAGAATATTTGCTTTTGGAGGAAAGAATGAAAATGAGAGAGGGTTTCCCCACCCCATAGGTTACAAGGGATGTGCGGTTTCTTTGCTTTTGGGGTGTATAGAGGGAGAGAGTGACCCCACCGGGCTCAAGTAGCATAGATTGGCTGTACTGTGTAAAGCTTAGCTGTGCTGCGTGTTTGGATACCTCTGTCAAGGTAACGTTTATAGTGCCTGAGTAGGATGAATATCCTATATTGTTAGGTCGCAAGGATGATTTTATGATAGTTCAAAAGATACCCTATTGAAAATTCCACCAGACATGTAAGCTGGTGGACCACCAGCACGTAATTTAAGACGTGGTCCACCAAGAATTCTAGTGGTCTAGTGGAACTAGGTGGTCTAGTGGTGGTCTAGTGGGCCACCAGAAATTGTAGTGCACCACAGGCAATTCTGGTGGTGCTCACTCTCGATGGTTAACCAGGGCACTGCAGCAGTGCTACAGTTGTAGCCCTGCAATTCTTGCAGCAAACGTATATGAGTGTGTATTGAAGCTTCTCCATCTTTGTGTGGGTGTATGCAGGAGAAAAGGAACAAACCTTACTTGTCCATTCTGACATTTATTTCTTTCTCCTCAGATCACGCATTTTTTGTGATAGGTAATATTTGACTCTGCGGAGCCATTCCTTTTGTTCTTTCTGCGACGAGCTGCCACCTTTACGCCTCTCCAACAAGCCTGAAAAATTGACAGAATGCAAATAAGGGACAGCTAGAACTACTCATTTTTTTAACTACTGTACATTGGCACGCACACAAAAAGGTACTATCATAGTAGAACATATAGGGTCGTCACCATGCAGTGCCTCCAATTTGTGGGGGGTCAGCGGCTCCTGGGCTTGCTGAGCACCATCCGCCTTTGCACGATTGGAGAGCGTTCCCGTTACGCTCTTTCTTGCCAGCACGGGTGCCTACGATATTGCGAGGGCTGCCTGCTTGGCAAACATCGAGTCTTCCTTGTACCCGTGAATCTTCTCCCATGCAGCCTTCGAAATCCACACACCTAAGCCTGCGTGTACCTGCAAAAAAAATATGCACAAACAGAATAGGCAATTGCAACTCACATGTCCACAGCCGAGAAATGCAAAAAGATTCGGATAGATGGCAGATGCTCAATTAAGAGCTTGGTTAAGATAGTACATCACCGTAGATGTGATATGACGTCACAAATACTGGTACTGCAACGTCCAAACCACTTGCACACGCTTGCAAATGCAATACTTTAGGAATCTCAAGCACCAACGTCGCCAACACAATGATACATCCCAGTGATAAAAAGTACAGAGAGGATTGTAATGAGTTCCCAAGATAAACTTGTTCAGCCTGAAATTGGTGGACAGAAGTATCATTTATGCAATCTTCCCCCACTTTTCCGCAAAATATGATCATTCACAATATCCAAGTGTAGCTCAACTATATTTTGTTACATATATATACATGTATAATGATGGGGGAAAAGCCATTAAAGAAACAAGTAAATGACACTAGACGTGTTTGAAATTAAAAATTACAGATTAAGATGGCTTCTATGGCTGCACGCAGAGAAACAGGACACGTGTTTCGCCGTGTTTGCGGCTCGTCAGCTCTGGGTAGCTGCGCATCGTTCGGAATTGGCAAACCAGTGGTCGCTCAGCGAGCGATACATGTATGTATATACTTTTACTTTTTTTGTTGCACCAAAGAACTTCTATTTCCTTACTGGGAAACAAAAATGACAACCCGGCTGTCACAAGAGGCACAATGTGCCCCATGAGGAAGGTGCTTTTAGGGTACCAGTTTGTGTGGTCCCACTCTCTTGTGGCAGAGTGTGTGTGGGTTTAAATTCGCAGGTACCTGAATGATTGTTGCGTGAATATGCACTGTCTAGGATGCAACACAAATTCCCATCTACTGTATAAAATATAACTGAGCATGCTTAGATAACGTGAGAGTAGGCATATCATATCATGAGCGAAATGCACCGTAGAGCTCAAGAGAAGATGTTACTCTGCTCTGTCTTACCATGTTATCCTCGTCCTCTGCACCAATAGGAAGTGAGGTGGCTTCCGGGGCACCTGGAGAGTCTGTAGAGGACAAGTTTGCGTAAATCATCACCAAAATACAAACAACACAAATAGCACTCAAGGCAAGCAAGAGGGTGCTCTTTTAGCTGTACTAGACTTTGCTAAAAAGAGAGGGTGCTTTAGGGCCCCTTGAACATTGTGATTAATTTATCCCATGAAGTTAGAATACGATACAAATTCACTTATGTCACAATCAGCTAATTACTAAGACAGAATAATTAAGCATTCAATCAGATGGTTTTATGAAAAAGTGAAACAGTCAGGCGAAAAAGTGAACATACACTGCAGGACAGTTCAGAAATCAGAGCTTATAATGCACTATTGACAAGAAGACAACAAATTTCAACTCGATCGCATGCCCAACTGGGCGTCTAGCAGTGTAGGTGATATAGGCTACACCCTCCAAAAAACATAGCACTAGGGCTGCTTGACTGACAGACTAGAGAGCAAAAACGAGAGCAAAACAAAGAAAAACAGAACAGATTGAAAAAGTCTCACCTCCACCTCGTGCACGCTGGGCTTCCACAGGCTTAGGTGTTTGGACATGCCGTTGCGAAGATGTAGTGCTGGGGCTTCCTGGCTGAAACACTAAAAGGAAAAACCCAAGAATGCACTACAGCCCAGCTCCCAAGCGTGATCGCATAAATAAATCATCACACAAATCTCACCATCACCTTGCGCTGGTGGGGCGAGCACAGGCGACAGGCCATGGTACCGAGAAGACGCAGCGCCGGGGTTGCTTGACTGAAAGACTAAGATGAAAAAACTCAGTAAAAATGCACTGCAGCCCCACTCCGAAGTACGATCTTATAAAGCATAAATGAAAGGCAGTCACACACACAAGTCTCACCTTCATCACATGCTCCTTGCGTGTCCGCAAGTATAGGTGGATCGCTACGCTGTTGACCGCTCTTGACACGCCGATGACAAAAGTATCGTTACCGATACTTTTGAATGCGCCACCCTTTCTTCACTGACCATATTTTTCACTCTTATTCATTGTCAATGGTCCGCCTAGCCCTCGACAAGAAGCCTGTGGACACGCCTACGTGCTCCGTAACCGGAATTATACCAAACACATGTTATCTGTTTTTCTGTGAGACGAGGAAATAACCAGGCTGTGTTCAACAAAAGAGTTGAGGTCAACGAACAGAGATCAAGTCTTTAACAATGCTTTGACAATGCGATCTAGATTCCACTGCTAAGCTGCCGTGTCGCACTGAGTCACGCTCACATATTCTTAACTTCGGATAGGATTCCTTCGTCATTGGACTTCACGGTATGTGTGGGACTGACACTAACGTAATTGTCACACTGGCCTCTGTCAGCTGCCGGAGAGACCACGGCCTGCAAGTATGGCAGAAGACGACTTCGAGAACCAGCTATTGATAAAAGTCAAGCACAACGTGTCCGAGCTACGTATAAAATATGCTGTATTTTTACTGCAAAACTGTTCACGTAAAGCGATATTTCTATGGGCATCATCTCCGTATTTCAAACAAAACTATCGCGCAAAGTATCGCGTTACTTTTTTTAGTAACGGTAGCGGTACTCCGTTACTTTAAAAAAGAAGTATCGATATCGGTATTTCGATACATTTTACTCAAGTAACGAGCAGAGCTGTACACGTTACCCAAAAAAAGTAACTGAATACGTTACTCGTTACTAAGAAATAAAAGGAACGCGTTCTCGTTACTCGGAAGTAACGAGTTACTTTTATACGTTACATTTGCAGCAGAAATACAGAAAAACAGCAGAAATACGAAGTATTTCAAGAAGCAGAAATACGAAGGTAGAGTATCGCCTGTGGCGATGAAACTCCCCACTCTCCAAGGTCGAAAATAAAGTTGTTGTTGTTGACCGGCTTTATTTTACTCACAGCAAATGAACAAAGGCAGTTACAGTAATTCTTCATTAAAACAAAATAATAATGAAAAGAAAAAGTTAGATGATGCTTACCTTCACATGCTTCTTCAAATTCGAGTAGGACGTACTCGAAATGCTGATGCATTTTACCTTCGAAAGGCATAGCAGACACGAAAATACTAAATTCCCGTTGGCTTTAGTCTCCTTGATTTCGAATGTGTCGCTTAACGCAGGCCAGGGTGACGTCGTTGTTGACTCCGCCATGCTACTAACAAGCATCAGTGGGCGCTGCAGCCAGGCCAAGCGTTTTTTAAAGCGGCTGGCGACCCGGGGAGAGAAACAAACGAATAGCATGCAAGCAATACAGCTAACGGCCATTTACCCCACCCCTTCGCTACTTTCTGGTACAGTTGAAGAATGAAGGATTCCAGGGAATACCATGAAAAGGTGACCTGTAAACGGAATTTTGAGGACGAAACCGGCAATCGTTCACAACACGGCCTTCACATTGTCAACGGCACGCGTCCCAGTGACAAAGCCCATGAAAAGGACACGAAGGCAACCCGCTAAAGCGCTTTAAGTGCAGTGATCTCTTCCAAAGAGTAACAAAAAGTACATATTGAGTATTCTGAAACACTGTGGACCTAAGAGGAATGATAAAGGTGTCGTGTTCTGGTATTTTCTCTCCCCTGGAGGTTTTTCCACGGGTCGTGTGGGTGAAAGGGGTGGCACGTGCATCAACGGCGTGGAATGCCGTCATGCGTGCATGGAAACCGACCGCTAGCAGCCGTGGTTGATGGCAGTGAGACAAAAAAAAAAAAAAAAAAGGAACGAGTAACTCGCAGTAACGCGTTACCAATTTTTGTAACTAAGTACGTTACTAGTTACATTTTTTGAAAAGTAACTTGGTCGTTACTTAGTTACCAGAAAAAGTAACGCGTTATGTACAGCTCTGGTAACGAGTATCGGTATCCCGATACCATATTTCGGTAACGGGTACAACACTGTAATGAAAGGGAGTCACACAAATCTCACCTTGACGTCGTGCTCGTTGGACGTCCACTGACACAGGCGATTGGCCAAGCCCTTCTGGAGACTTCTCAGACATTTCAAACATTTTAGAGCACAGTGCACGTTGTAGCTCTAGGTTGACCTTTCGTAGCCTCTTGTTCTCACCGAGAACTTCTCTATATCGTTCCT
The DNA here is from genome assembly GCF_037126465.1 of Ornithodoros turicata. Lineage (NCBI taxonomy): Eukaryota > Metazoa > Arthropoda > Arachnida > Ixodida > Argasidae > Ornithodoros > Ornithodoros turicata. Next base: position 57,144,345 of record NC_088203.1, on the reverse strand, counting down.
GCACTTCCTTCAACACCTTCTTTGAGAAATTCATCTTCTGAAGAGGAGATTTCTTCCAGAAGATGAAGCTCTTCGAGATCCTTGACTTATTTCCTTTTCCGTTTCTGGTCTGGCTGCTTTTCTTTAGTGAACTGATTGGAAAAGCATGCGAACCGATATCAGAAAGATTTCAACAGTGCCCATAAAAACATGCCCACAGATGTTAAACAGTTGATATCTGAATTGCCCATTGTGCAATTGCCCGTGTGAATCTTATGATGCGACGTAACTAACTGTAAAGATACAAGATTGCTGAAATATGCTTTCAGAAGCATTTGAATAACACTCAAAGCAATCCAAACATAGCTCAGGCAATATAACTACCTTTATTTTTATTTTTCCGGCTGTGGCAGTTTGTCGATTGACCGTCTTGCACCGTTTCTGGAGGTAACTGTCCATTTCTTCCTTTGTGTCTGGAGTAAAAAGGACGGTTACTAAAATATGTTCGGAACTGAATTATAGACAACAAGAATTGCAAGATAGTACACACAGAACCAACACATGGACACACACAGATACAATATGCGCCTCACGTGGTTAGACAAAAATGTAGAGAACTCCGACTTAACATAACGAAATAACAAGGTTTACTCATTGCCTACTTATTACTTATGTGAAGTCGGAGTTCTCTACTTTTTTGTCTAGTTATGACGTCACCCGGCTTTTGGAGTATTTTTGCATCTCACGTGGTTTGCCGTAGAGAAGAAAGATTGCCCGTGTACAATACAATTTGCGTAGAACCAAAGACCGATGAAACCGAGAAGTGAGCGACAGTCCACAACCTGACAACAAAAGCAGCTGTCTTGCACAATGTTGCCAAATGCCGAACACCTACTCCCCACGCACAGCGAATTCAGTGAATTTGCCTCTGCACTGCATGGTTTATATCCTTACAAAGCTATACTGATTACTGAAACACACAGTTAAATTGTTCTAATTATCATTTGTTACAAAATTGTAAGTACTTTCGTGTTGTAGGCAAAATATTTCACGGTGTAATTCCATTACTTCTCACGCGTTTTATGTTAATGTGGCTTGGCCAAGCTCAGCGAGAAAGGAGAGAAAAGAAGAAAAACATCAAAAGTGTTTTTGGCAGTTTAACACGCGCTTTTTAATTCATCGTAACGATCTCTCCCGATGGTAAAGTGGATAATGTGAGCAGAGCCTTGCAACTCGTGTGGTGTGGCAGCGTGGACGCTTCTGCACCTAGCCAACCTAGCACAGAAACAAAAATGAGCTCTCCCCCGGAGAAGAGGCGCCGGGGACCGTATCGGAGGTGGATGGAGCCTGACGCGGAAAGAGGCCTCCCAAGGCAGACAAGGCATAATGACAGAATGCGGCAGGAAAACGTAAGTTCTTGCTTTATTGAGGGTATGCTAAAACTCCCTATTACTATCAGTTTCTTCAAATTTAACGGACGTGCTCATGCAAACGAAGGATCTAATATCTTACATGGATGGGGATTTCGCCCTTAGTTTATTTTCATCTGATGAATCGTCGAGTGCTTCATCTTTTTCTGATGTTAAAAAGAACGTTAATCGTTTCGTTTATTTTAATTTTAGGAGTCCAGTGCTACCACATCTTCAGTACCTGCTTCAGTGCCTTCGACATCTACTGACTGCCTGGACGAGGTTGCTCAACCAAGACATTGTCAGCATAGCGATGATGACGCTGACATGCCCGATGTACCTTACGAATTAAGTGGTTCCATAAATGAGCAGGAAGCAAGTTATGACAGTGAGAATTCAAATGATGATGACACTGAAGCCGAGTTCCACGCATTCCTTCAGGCCTGTTGTGCAGAAACTTTACCCAATCAGATAACTACAAAAGGGCATGCCATAGTGTTGGTCCTACTGTATGTGGTGAAGGCTGGGCTTTCATGGACACAGCTTGACGGTTTGTTAAACCTCATCAATGCACTGTTTGGTGGTGACGTTCTGCCGAGATCCAAATACATGTTTAGGAAAATCTGGCACAAGCGGCAAGAACAGGTTTTGCAGCTGCATTATTTCTGCAATACCTGCTTTGCTCACCTCGGAAATCGTGGAAGATATGCAAAAGGCTGTAAATTCATGTGTACTTTTTGTCATGAAGACTACACACATAAACTACTTTCATCTGGAAATTTCTTCATCATCCTCGACATGAAGAAACGTCTGCAGATGCTACTGAAGCATGTTGGGACGACCCTCCTGCACTCCCTTCGCACACTTTCTACACGGTGTTCGATTGGAGTATACAATGACCTTACGGATGGTCAGTTGTATCAGGATGCACGTCGAAGACTCAAGATGAAGTGGAGTGACCTAACTGTTAGTTTTAGCAGTGATGGCTCACCTGCTTTTGAGTCAAGCAACAGCTCAGTGTGGCCAGTTCAAATAGTGATAAATGAACGGCCAGTCAAAATGCGCTGGAGGAATGTCATTGTTTGCGGCTTACGGTTTGCAAAGGTCCACCCCCCTGTCCACCTTTTTTTGAGCGCATTTGTGCAGCACTTCGTCGGCATGGGGCCAGTTGTCTGGAAGACACTGAACCAAGTTGTCACGTCCGAAATTTATGCTATCTCCTCGCATCGCTGATTCTCCAGCTCGTGCCTCAATCTTAAACAGGAAACAATTCAACGGCTTTTATGGCTGCTCATGGTGCCTCAAGAAAGGCGAGCTAGTGGTATGGTATAAGTTTGTTCCTATGTAATTTATAGCTAACTGATTTTAAGATTTGCAACTTAGAGTCTGCTACAATTTACATTTTTACTTGTGTGAAGCACCTTCCTGGAATCATTTGAGGTGGCTAATTATTGGTAGTGTGTGGGTAAGGTGCACACTTGTCATTGTTTTGTTAATGTCTTCATAGAAATGTTATTGCATGATACAAACTTCGGAGGATGCTGTCTTCATTCCAAACTGGAAATGTATCTTATATATTTAGTTATATATTTTCTACAACATCGTTTTCTTATGCTATGCAACCCTTCCAAATTCATTGCAGTGGAGTTGAAATGTAGAATATGTAGCAGCAGATTTTAAATAACCGTTGACAACCGTTCACCTCGATGTATGCTTGCTTACAATGTGAATTTTTTGCCTTTTATGCAGGCACACTAAAGTATGCAGAGAAACCAGGAGAATCTCATATTGAGAGGACTCATGACAGTGTGCTTCAAGCGATGAAGCTCGCTGTGTTGCGAAAAAGGGATGTTGACAGAGTCAAGGGACCAAGCCCAGGGACCAAGGGACTCCTGTCAAGCTGAAGGGATTGGATGTAGTCTGGGGAGTACCTCCAGACTGCATGCATTGTGTACTGCTTGGTGTGGCGAAACATCTAGCAGAACTCTGGCTGTCATCACCTGGACAAGGGTACTACATTGGTCGGAAGGCGAATGCTATCAATAGCCGTATCTGTGCTATTAGGCCACCAAAGATCTTTCACGAGGCTACCACACTGCCTATCACAGTATTCACTCTGGAAAGCGTCTGGGTGGAAGAACTGGGTTCTCTATTACATGTTGCCTACGTTAAATGGCATACTTTCTACATCTTTTTTAATGCATGCATCACTACTTACAGAAGGGCTATTCTTGCTTCTGCAGACTAGTGTCACAGAAGCTCATGTCAGAAGAGCTGAGTATTTGTTCAAGACTTTTGTATATGACACAGCAAGGTTGTACGGAGACCATGCCGTAAAATTCAACGTGCACCAACTCCTTCATTTTGCGAAAAGTGTACGTATGCTTGGACCACTGTGGGCAACTTCATTGTTCCCATTTGAGGGCGGTAATGGGAAAGTTATGAGCCTCTTTTCGGCAGCTAAAGGAGTTCCACTTCAGATCGCTGAACGTTTGGTTGTGAACGACACACTACAAAGTATGTTGCACATTTTCCCCCTCTCCGGCTGCGTGCAGGCTTGTGCACAAACGCTTTTGAAAGTAAAACAGGAAAGTGAATGTTGCCAAGGGCTTGGGGCAGTAAGGTGCGACAAATCGTTGTCAGACCTTGCTGCTTCCTTGCTTTTTGAAAGGGTTGGCAGGGTGGTGACAGTAGAACACTTTTCCAGAGCACGTATAAGCAACATCATTATTCATGCATCTGAGTATGGGCGCACACAAAAAAACTTGCTCATGCTATTTAAAGATGAAAGATGGCAGCTTTTGTATGGTGCAAGAGATTTATACATTCCGGGAACAGTTTCAAAGGGTGGCGCTTCTTTGCAAGCGCTTACTTCTGTTACCTAGTGAATTGGGCCATGCTACGCACATCCACAAATGTGACCACCCTCCATCTTTTGAAGGATTGCGTGTATATTTAGATTATGATGTTGACTGCCAGGTGTTTTTTCTCTGTGTTGAGCAGCTGGGAGATCTGTGTGAGCAGCCGAACATATGGGAGACAGACTAGACTGAGTGGCAGCACACAGTTTTGACAACCTCAAAACCGTGACTTATAGAAGAGGCTGTGTAATTTATGAGTTCTATGCACACACAGCCATACACATGTCATTCACAATAGTGAAGCTGAAGGAGCCTAGCAAAAAGTGTTTTTTCTCCTTGCTTCATTCAGCAATATTTCTTTGAGGTGATGCAAATAATGACTCTTTTGTATCCCATTCTTTTTAACATTATCTTCTGTCTTTGCTGTGTGCACAGTTTGTGATTGGATTTTTTATCTCCGAAGTTGATATTGCTGCCTGAATATACTGGTCTTGTTTAATAAACAGTCTGCATTGGGCAAATAAAGGGAAATAAAGAGCGACTACGCTTAAATTGCAAAGTTCATGATGCATATTGTTTTAAGTTAATATTAATATTACGCATATCTAAATGCTACTCTTATAAAGCATACCGTTCATCTGTCAAAACATATTTTATTGCAACTTCTATTCGCAAGCGGATAAATTACTGTTTTTAGCACACAGAGTTTAATGTCGTCAGACATATGAAGCTGCATTTTACACCCGGGGAAATTCACCAAGGATTCTTAAATGGCTGTGAAGAACACCGGACACTAATTTTTGAACGTTACTCTACATTTACATAGTGCACTATGCAAGCAAGTAAGGTACTTCTGTTAGCACCACAAATGACACTGCCACATGTATCAAGTTTTACTTAATATATCTGTGCAAATTCACCAGTTATTCTCAGAAAAGTGCAAAGTGGGCCAGACAATTGGAGTTTATATGATGTGTGCGGTTCACATTTCATCAGGTGAGATTTGCTGCAGTTTAATACATTGCACTTTGGGAACTATATTGGTAGCTTTAGGTAGTTTTTGGGTACCTTAATGGTTAGACATGGAGGGATTAATGGTCTGGATGAACACGAATTCAACCTGCGTCCAAGTAGTACCTAGGTATGTCTCTCGGCATATTGACTGACATTCTTATGTGCTTTCATACTGGGTGCAGCAGTACTCTGCAGCAGTGCAGCAGTTCTGAGTAAAACGGTGTAATACGAATTCAAAACAGGAGACCACCAAGCATGCCTAGTGGTCCACCAGGTGTGCACCAAGGGGCCATCAAACATGCTTGGTGGTCCACCAGGCCTGCATCTCAGGGCCACCAAATATGCCTGGTGGCTCACCACAGCTGCATGGTAATCCACCAGACCAGCTCGGTGAACCACCAGACCAGCTTGGTGAACCACCAGACCAGCTCTTTCTGGTCTACGAGAATGCGGCAGGAAAACGTAAGTTGTTGCTTTATTGAGGCTATGCTAAAACTGCCTATTACTATCAGTTTCTTCAAATTGAACGGACGAGCTCAGGCAAACGAAGGATCTAATAGCTTACATGGATGGGGATTTCGCCCTTAGTTTATTTTCTTCTGATGAATCGTCGAGTGCTTCATCTTTTTCTGATGTTAAAAAGATCGTTAATCGTTTCGTTTATTTTAATTTTAGGAGGCCAGTGCTACCACATCTTCAGTACCTGCTTCAGTGCCTTCGACATCTACTGACTGCCTGGACGAGGTTGCTCAACCAAGACATTGTCAGCATAGCGATGATGACGCTGACATGCCCGATGTACCTTACGAACTAAGTGGTTCCATAAATGAGGAGGAAGCAAGTTATGACAGTGAGAATCCAAATGATGATGGTAGTATATCTAAATGCTCACCATATGTTCAGCCATATTGGGAGTTGATAGTTGTTTGATAGTCGAAGTCGGCCCAGGCGGAAAAATCGCCAAAGAAGTCGACCCAGGTGAAAAAATACAGAACGATAAGGGCGCGCGCAGCTCTCCGATAGACACCCCCTCACCAGCATACTTGCATGTAAACCACTTACGCAGCACCTGAAAAAAATTACGAATGAAGTCGGCCCGGTGTTGTCAGTAGTTGTTGTCAGTAGCTGTTGATCGTATTTCTCGTTATTTCCTTGCGTGTCTGCTATTCACATAATAATAAATTCATTAATTGTGTCGTGTTGGAATATTCAACTTAGCTTCCCATATTCTTTATTATACATGTACATTGATGGCGCCTTTTAGAGTGTTTCTCTGCTATTTGCAACTTAGCTTTGCATATTCTTTATTACATGTATTACATTCCTTCTGTTTTCGTTTTTTGGGTGATTTTTTCTCTCAACTTAGCTTTCCCAAAGATAGATTATTTCCATTTCAATTTATTAAATGTTTCTTGTTTGATAGTTTGTGACTAAGGATCTGACTAAGTGATCATTTTGTGCATTTTGTGTTACATGTTGATGTGGTGTGAGCAAGAATGGTGCCTTTATAGTTTGTCATACATAGTCTTGCAATCTCAATTGGAGTGTTTCAATCAACTACACATTGTTTGATAGAAGGTAGTCGGAACTGAACGGTCTCATCTCAATAGAGCTCCAATGCAAACACATTTCTGCTCAAACCAATTTACCTTTTGAGTATAACTGCAAAGCAGAAACAACTACAGAGTCGAAACTGTCGCTCTACTAGCTTGGGTAGAAAATTCTACTTTTTTTTTTCTTTTTCCCCTTAGAGTGTACTCTGTAAGCTGTCGAGATCCAAATCCCGTACAAGGAATTGCTACAGCAGTACACCGACTTGACCAACGGAATGGAACGAAACGCATAGAGGAACGAAAGCAACGAACTTTGCGCTTCATGCACGAACGTTGATGCGTGAATCAGAGAAGCCTAGGTTGCAGTTTATAGCTCGATTACACAAGCAAGTAGGCACGTTTTTCTGCGCACGCGCAGAGCCACTACAGTACGTTAATGTAATATAGTGTAAAATCGCTATATTTGGACCAGCACTACTTTGGTTTGCGTACTGACCGTTTACTAGCATCCGAAGCCCTTTGTAACACAACCACGGACAGCCCTTCACCTGCGCGCCACCCACCGCGAGCTGAAAAATAAAAATAAAAAATCGCTAGAGAAGTCGGCCCAGTCGGAAAAATCGCCAAAGAAGTCGGCCCAGGGCGCACCGAGCCCGTCCACCTGCTGGTAAGCATCCGGACAGCCCCTCACCTGCACACCAGCCACCGCGCGCTGGAAGAAAAAATAAAAAATCGCTAGAGAAGTCGGCCCAGCTATTGTTCTTGAAGTTACGTACATCTATCAGAGCTTTGCAATTAAAACTCCACTATGGTGCTCACGTATAATAATGTGGGACTTTTTATAATAAAACTTGTACTTTTGATTGTAATCATAATGATTAAAAATATCTTCTTTGATTAAATGTGCTATCCCTTCTGCTTAACTGAAAACGCGTGATTAACACTAATAAAAAATATTGTGTATGATGTGTGATACCCCTTCAATGCTATTGCATCATGCCTGTAATAAGTATAACTTTTGTTACGGGTATTGTGTTTCTTCTGCATCAGAGTTCTGGGTTAAGTTTTTCTCCTTCACACAGAGTCATAACATAATTCTCGACACTAATGACTTTAATAAATATATTTTCACTTGTACTTTTGTGTATGGCTATCCTTTGCATGTAAACCGCTTACTGCACACCTGTTGTAGTGGGAAAAAATTTGCGATTCAAGTCAGCCCAGGGCGAAAAATGAGGAAAGAAGTCGGCCCAGGTTGAAAAATGTGAGACGGTAAGCGCGCACACAGCACTCCCCCGCCGGTAAGCGCACGGACAACCCTCCGCCCAGGTGCCACGCGGGGAAAAATACGCGAAGGGCTGAAGGTAGGGCCCAGGGGTCCATATCTGTGGACTATTCTCTAGAGATCTGGCCTCAGATTTTCCCTCTCCCTCGCGCGCCCCTCCCACCCGGAGCGCGCCAATGGGAGGACGCGTGGGCGGAGTCGACTTTCATTGCCATCTGAGGGCAGAGGTTCGAACCTAGACGGAGACGTGCTTTTCGCGATGTAGGTCCACTGGGTCGTTCCATCCACCATGGCCCTGAGTTGGCCCGTGTTCCAGAGATGGCGCTGCTCGATCTGTGAACCTAGGGACACGCGTTCCTTGGGACCACGAAAATGGTCGGCGATAAGTACATGTGCTGTGTCATGATCCTATTTCTGTCTCTCTTTTTTTCTTCTTCTTTTTCTGTCTTCGCGGAATGAATTGACAGATTTTGACCGCTCCTGTGTTCGCTTGTTTTTGCTTTTAATAAACGTTTCATGATCGGCGCCCTTGAGCGATGCTCGCGTTTGTTTGTTTGTTTGTTTTTGCTTTTAATGAACGTTTTATGATGGCTTGTTTATGCTTTTAATAAACGTTTCATGATCGGCGTCCCTAAGCGATGCCCGCGTTTGTTTGTTTGTTTTTGCTTTTAATGAACGTTTTATGATGGCTTGTTTATGCTTTTAATAAACGTTTCATGATCGGCGTCCCTGAGTGATGCCCGCGTTTGTTTGTTTTTGCTTTTAATAAACGTTCTATGATCGGCGCTCCTGAGCGATGCCCACATTTGTTTGTTTGTAAAAGACGCAGAGGGAAACAGTCCATAATGTGCATTGTCCCGCGAAACGACAAAGAAACAAAAGCGGGGCATACCTCTAACCGCCCGTGTCCCTGTCCACAGCGCATCGCACACGAATCGCATGACATGCTCAATAAAAGGGAAGGCACACGCCAAAGAACGCCCTACTATCAACCAAACACGGGCGCAACGATTCCGCCGACGTCTTATCAAGATCATTCTAACAACGCGTGTTCCATATGTTTAATAAAGCAAACAAACGTGGGCATCGCACAAGGACGCCGATCATAGAAACAAGCCATCATAAAACGTTCATTAAAAGCAAAAACAAACAAACAAACGTGGGCATCGCTCAGGGACGCCGATCACGAAACGTTTATTAAAAGCATAAACAAGCCATCATAAAACGTTCATTAAAGCAAAAACAAACAAACGCGAGCATCGCTCAAGGATGCCGATCATGAAATGTTTATTAAAAGCAAAAACAAGCGAACACAGGAGCGGTCAAAATCCGTCAATTCATTCCACAAAGACAGAAAAAGAAGAAAAAAAAAGAGAGACAGAACATTTACGTGGTCCCAAGGAACGCGAGTCCTAGGTTCACAAATCGAGCAGCGCCATCTCTGGAACACGGGCCAACTCAGGGCCATGGTGGATGGAACGACCCAGTGGACGTAGCATCGCGAAAAGCACGTCTCCGTCTACGTTCGAACCTCTGCCCCCAGATGGCAATGAAAGTCGACTCCGCCCACGCGTCCTCCCATTGGCGCGCTCCGGGTGGGCGGGGCGCGCGAGGGAGAGGGAAAATCTGAGGCCAGATCTCTAGAGAATAGTCTATCTGTGTTTCTCATTGCCGCTCCTACGACAGGACTGTATACTACTGTCCTGATCACCGGCAGGCTGGACACAACGACTGAAGAACGGAAACAACTAACTTTGCGCTTCATGCACGAACGTTGATGCGTGAATCAGACAAGCCTACGTTGCAGTTTATACCTGGATTACACAAGCAAGTAGGCACGTTTTTCTGCGCACGCGCAGAGCCACTACGGTATCCCTTACGAACGCAAAAGCGACAGTCTACGATATACGAGTGCTAAAACTAAACTAATATCTGAACTGATAACGTCTTTGGACGCCAGTCATTCTCAACTCTTCTTTGCCAACACTAGCTAACATTATAGAATTCACGTTTCGTCGTAACAGACGATACAAAATTCGCGGACCTCCTAACTTTAGTGGGCCTTTAATAAAACCGAGCCACACTTTGTCATCGTGGGTTACCGCGTTCCACACGCTGTCAGTTGGAGCTCAGACTTCGTTCTAAACAGCAGTACAGAACGAAAAAGCTCGGTAAATTTTTCACAGTTAATTCATCACATTTTCACTCTGCGTTAGGCGTCTGCGCTCGTGCAGTCTCCCCACGCTTTGTTTGTCTGCTGTAGGCTGCCCCGCGCTCGATATCTTTCCCTCCCCAATTTCACATTTCCTTTGCATCCCTTAACGATTGCGTTCTGTTAGATCAGTGTTTTCGTTCTCCTAGTAAACGTCAGTTGTGGCCGCCTGCTGTGTCTTTCGTCATTCCTCGTCCTCCTCCTGTCTCACTGGCGTATAACCAAGGCAACCCAGATAAGCAGACAATATTATAGCACGGTATGGTTATGGTGGGCTAGAAGGACTGGTGTGCTTACCGCCATATTCAACACATGGAATGCGCCATGCCCCTGTTTTGAAGCCAGTCTCCTGAGCTCCGGCGCTGTGCGCTCGCTGCGAAACAAGCGGGTTCTCGTTGAACCAGTGCAAAATGTCCTGAGTGTGATGGTGTATGTAATCTTAACTATTTTTATAGGAATATATTTGGACCAGCACTACTTTGGTTTGCGTACTGACCGTTTACTAGCATCCGAAGTCCTTTGTAACACAACCACGTGACATTTGCTACCGTCACGTCTGCCTAGACAACGATCCCTGCAAGCTAAATATATCGGAATGTTGCGAAGCACGTGGCCGTATGTCTTATCTTCGTTGGGTGATGACAGACGGGGCAAGAACAAATTAAAGAGTGATTACTGCTTCCGAGAGGTCGCCTCCTTGATGGTTTCCTTCTGTTCACTCTTTGTTTTCAACCTATATTATCGAGTTGCCGTGTACAGGAAGCTGGGAACATTTTGTCACGGAACATAGGCAGATGTTCAACTAAATAACTATGGCGCATTCTAGACAGTGTACATCGCCCCACACCTTATTTGTTATGTAATTTTTGCTGCTTATGGGGGGGGGGGAAGCTATAAAGGAACATGGTATCGGCGATAAAACACGAAATTGTATACTGGTGTTCTAGCGCCATTCGCGTGTACAGGACATGCGTCGACCCCCAAGAGTCTTCCGTCTGCCTGTAGCACCCCAATAGCATTATATCTGCATGCACGCTTTTACTGTTGATCAATAGAACAACTGAGTCATATATACAAAAAAGACAAAAAGTGTGACACTTGTATTATTAACCGAAAATGCTTGAATCGAATTGATGCGATACAAAGGTTAAATTCATTTTATCCCCCGATTGAGCAACCTAACAGCGCTGTTAGCATGACATTACACAACAACAATAAATACACTGATGATGATAAATGGGGAAATTCGCAACCTGGGTTGTGGCGCACTACCCAGATTACACAGTTTCAAGTAGAAAACTCCTAATATAGGTGCGCCTATAAGACCTGCTAAGTGTGTACATGGTGTGCTCCCCCCCCCCCCGTGATATTGCTTCTGCATACTACCCTCACTCGTTCTGACACCTTTCTCCTAGATTTTGCATGTTAACCCGTTCACCATACGTGCATTTGCACCGCTTGTAGGGATCCTGGGGTACCCAGTCCGACTCTGTCGGGGTTCACGTCCCCATCTTTTTCTCTTACCTCATCACCACCATCATCAGGTTATATTAAAACGGTATAAAACCGTTACAAATGGAACCTATTGACATTGAATCCGGTTAAGGTATAATGTCACGATTGTTGAATAGATACGGTCCCACCTTGCGATAGTCGTGACGTTTGCCTCCTAAGCGTGGCCCACTACGGCAACAGTTACATGCCTTTTTTCTTGATCGCATTATAGGGTTACATGATTTCCAACAGTAACACATCATCAAAAAGTTATCCTTGCGGGTGGTATCGGGTGTAAATTAGGAAACCTTATCCGGAGTTGGAGACTTGGTGAATAGAGATGCACTACTGGATATTGCCTGTCGCTATGATCTATTCCAAGTCGTCAAGGCTACACTAGAATTCAAGAATCTTTTGCTTCAATACTGGATCTGTTCCTGCTGTCTAACACCTTTGACTGGAAATGGGACTGCCAAGTACTTGGTGGACTTGCAGATCACAAGATGGTTCTTTTGAGATGCATCATATAAAATTTAAGCATGATAGACCTAAAATCCAGACATTCTACGATTTTATCCTTGGGCAGATCCTTGTACAACTTTAACCAGATCTGTAGCACCACGAGAAATGTTGATATGGTGTGAAATTTTTTCAGGGCCACTATATACCATACCACCACCTGCCACCTGTATACCATCATCGCCGGTCGGGGCTCAGGTAGAGGGACACCACCTCCTCTACATTTGGTGACACGAACTATGAACATCAAGTTCGACGTAATTCGGCCCTTTTACAATCCCAAATTTTGCAGCCTTCCCACAAGTCCAGCACCGATCGCACTCTGCCGCGCAGCCTGGAAGCCCCTCTACTACCGCCTATCCGACCGCAACGGTAGCTCTGTGACACGGCAACCGATTGAGCCTGATGCTCTCCACGTACCCTCAACCTCACCTGTCCAGACCCGCTGCCACGACTCTCATCCGTGCCTCAGCATCCTCTGCTCGTTCCCGAATGGATTCCTGAGCTCGGCAAGCGGACTGCTGCATACCGACCTCTCTCCTACAAAGCACTACCAACCGACACACACACGCCCCACAGCCTCATCAACCATCACTTCTGCCCGATGCTCACCGCAACCCGGTGCTCTTTCAGTGCTGGCCGTAACACTCGAGCCTCGCGCTCACCTGCTGGTCGCGGCAGTCGTGGCTGCGGACGCCACGGCACGCTTCAGCCGGCGTCTCGGCATCTCTCCACGGCTCGCACAGCGTCACCCTCACCTCGCTTGGGACACTCACAGCTTTGGCTCCCGTGCCGGTAACTGTACCCCAGGACCACCAGTTCGTCAGCGCCTCGCCTCACACACGCCCCGCTCTTCTCGGACTAAAAAATCGTGATGACTCATCAGCTTTGATGCTTCGCCACCGTGTGCCCTGCCGTGCCATGCACCTGTTCAACCATCCACGGTCGCACTTGCTCTCCTCCTCCAGTGAACTCATGGGTTTCTCTGATTTATCAGCGCTGCGCGTCTGACGGGGGAGTGATGTGGCCGACCGTGGACAACGACGAAGATGGCCACGCCGCCTGGAGCACCCGCTTCTCAGTTCCACTGGCGCGGCCATGGAGATAGGCCACCGTCATCGCCTCTCCGTGGCATACCATCATCGCCGGTTGGGGCTCATGTAGAGCGACACCACCTCCTCTACAGATCTATCACCGTTGCATCACGACTTAAAGCCCCGATTTATTATTAGTATGCCACTGTGGAAGCTAAATATCAGGATGTCTTCCGCGGGTTGGTTGGTAAAGAAAAAAAGTGGATATGGTAGTCGAAAAAGGCTACTCCCGCACGCGTTATTGAGGTCTTCCGTGCAAGACAATAAACCTCTACCCGACAAACGTCATCATAACGTTGGTACACAGACCGAAACCAAAACAGATCGGAAGGGGAAAGCTGGGTTCCACGAATGAGCAATTGTTCGCTGAAAGAAAGTAGGACCGAAGGTCGCGTCCCTTTCAGAGACCATCGTAATCCCCTCAAGACCGTGGCTTTCAGGCGCGACCTTGTTCGCCACTAGCTTTGAACGTAGTTCAACTCTACCAAACTCGTGGTGCTGTCGAACATTATGACGTCATTTGTTCACAAACAGGTAGAGGTCTATATTCGGAATATTTTCCGTAGAAGGTACGCCGAGTGGGTTGCGCAAAATTATTTTCCAGATGTCGCTGGACGAAGGGGCTGCCCCGAATGAATGGAAATGCACTCGTGCAAAACCGATACGTAAAGATGAAGCCTAGTCTTTGGTTTCGAATTTTCTCTTCTTTCCAGCTGCTGTGAATTGTTAGAGCACATCTTTTCCAAACAAGTAACATCATGATCAAGTAACGTCATCCCTGGCAGGAAATGGATTACTAACTCCCTTGCAGCATCGATTTCGTGGGGATTACTCCAGTGTCACGGCCCTGTCTGATTTCAACTATGACTTGGCGTTAGCTTTAGATAACAACCTACAAACTGACGTTTGGCTTTTGCATCTCTCCATGGCATTTGACCGCGTACGTACCCTATAGACAGCTGACACCTAATACCAAGATCATGGCTTGGCTCCGGGACTCCCTGTGTGATCAAATCCCATTTTGTGGAATATAATGTACTTAAGTCATTCTGCAAAGACTGGGTAGCACATCTGGGGCATAGCACAGGAGCTAGTCTTGAGACTTCTTGAGACTTTTACTGTTTCTTGTTTATATAAATGATGTGTTAAGTAACATTAATTGTAAAGCATGTTTATTCGCTGGTGACTGCATAATATATCGCGCGATCTATTCCGAAAAACATGGGGATATCTGAACGTGCGTCCTCAATATACCTATCATTCCTTTTTTGTGTGTGTGTGTACTTTGCTTACGGTTCGCCTTATATTGCGCACATTTGGAAAGCAGTTTAGAACAAATCAGGGAGTGCGGTTACAAATTGCAAATGATGTTGAACAAAACTATGGATGTCGTTACATGTACAACAAAGGCGTTGCCAACGTCATACTACTTGCGAGGGAGCTTAGTAAAGAAGACACGCCGGTACAAAACCTAGTGGTCACCATCCCGTCCGATTTTCGATGGAGTTTTCACGTGAGCTTAATAGGCATTACAGTCAAGAGAAAGCCTCTTCTATCTTAGAAGAACGCTGCACTATGCTGCTGCTTAGGTCAGACTATCGGTATATAGAACGTACGCAAAGGTAACTTGGGACCCCTTGACCGCAACTCTTGCGAGTTTATTTCGAATTATCGCCACTATATGAGTGTATTATGTGTACATATTGTAATTAATAAACCGCGAAGGTGCATTAATTACAATAAGTACACATAATACACTCATACACGAAAAAAATACACAAACACTCACAAAAAAAGGAACGATCGGCATGTAGGTTATTATCTAAAGCTAATGCCAAGTCGTAGATAGAATCGGACAGGGCCGTGACAGCAGAGTAATCCCACGAAATCGATGCTGCAAGGGACGCGATAGAATTGCTGATTACAGTATGCACATGAGCAGTCTGCAGAAGGAAGAAATCCGGAAGACGAAAAGGACGACACGAAAACATACCGATTTATTTATTTATTTCAGAATACTGCTGGTCTCAGACGGGACCCTGGATGGTCCGTTCAGCTGCCAATGCTCATCGACGGACATTGCATGAAGGGGTACAATTCACCCTGATCACTTTACGAGACAAGTGGTGGATTTCGCAAGTCAGACAGCTGGTGAAGTCTGTTATACACAGTTGCAGTATACGCGAATGTTTCCGTGCAGGTCCAGCAACCGCACCGACAGCACCGTTATCAGCAGACAGAGTGCGTGAAACACGCCCATTTGAAGCGACACCAGTAGACTTCGCCAGCCTCGTGTACGTCAAACACTCTCGCGACTCGTATGAAACGTCAAAGTCCTTCATTGTGCTCCTTATGTGCGCCACCACAAGGGCGATACACCTGACGGCTAGGGCATTCACTCTGGCATTTCGTCGGTTCGCATCAAGAAGAGGAACTCCCTCCGTCATGCGCAGAGACAACACCCTCCCGTTGATGAAAGCGGCAAAAGACATGGGGGACATGTGGAAGTAATTCGGAGCACATTGTCTCAGGGCTACTTATCGACAAGAAGAACGAGCTGGAAATTCATCGTGGTAAAGGGGGCTTGGTGGGGCGGCATGTGGAAGCCCATGGTACGGACAGTTACGAATTACCTACGCCGCACGTTGGAGAAATAGAGCCTAACGTTTAGAGAATTGAGAATTGACAACACTTCTGCACGAGGTGGAGGCCACCATGAACTCCAGACCTCTCGCTTATCCCTTATCAGTTATTCATCCCTTGGAGGACCAGCTGCTCTGACACCGGTTGCCTGACACCGATATTACTTGGAAGGCAATTCCATTCTAGGACGGTGCGGAAAAATATGATGTTGAAAAAAAATAGACATTAGAATGACATAAAGAGCGCTCGACTTTATTTGGATGATCAAGGCGGGGAACGATGGCAGTGGATCGGCGAATCCGACACTGTTGTGAGGGGATGTTATGTAGGAACTTATGAATGAGAGATAGACGTGAGATAAGACGACGCTGTTCTAAGGACGACGCGTTTCAAAGCAGTGACTGATGTATTAGGAGAGAAATTATTACAGATGAATCGTGCTGCTCTGTTTTGAATGGACTCAATGTTACTTATGAAATATCTTTGGTGAGGATCCCATAGTGATGATGCATATTCTAGTTTAGGATGAACTAATCTTAAGTACGTGAGTCGTTTTCAGTTCGGTGGGGCCGATTTATGATTGAGTTGGATGAAGACAAATGTGTGATTAGCATTTTGACATTATTTTATCAATGTGGTTCTTCCATGTTAAATCCGCTGAAAGATGTACGCCGAGATACTTGTCATTACTAGAGGGCGTTATAATCCTAGTAGCACACATTGTTGCCGTGAGGTTGAAACAACATTGCAAATGTTGTCCAATGTGGAGCAACGTTTTGCAACATTCGTTAAAGGGACTGTAAAGTGAATTTCAACCCAGGGTTATCTTGTGATTTTATGAAAGCCTAGGAAGAGTACATCTCAGTTACGAAATATTTCTTTATGAATCCCTTTTTCTCCGAGTAATCGAATCTCAAAGATTGCATTCGATCGCAAAGCGCAGTACTCCCTCAGACACAACACTGGGTTGGCTCGTGACGACTATGGCTAGTCTCGCCTTCCTAATCCGCCTCCTGGTCTGTTGCCCTGTGGCGAAAGCGTAACGTTGGTTTGAGGTCCACGTCGTGTGATGTTGATTTTTCCAAACTTGAATGCCCTCGTTGCGATAGTCCAGCACTCACGCTCGCAAAACTTTTGTTCTTACGAGTGCACTCGGTATACGCAGTATGACAAGACATCATCAGCAGAATCGTCGACGGAGGATGAATTACCGTCATTGCGGTCACCTGGCCGTCGTGGGAAACACCTTCATATGTAATGAAAATGTTGAGAACCTCGCAGCGGAAATATGGCTTTGCTCTTTCGGTTCAGGTGTCCTTGCGGCAAATGCGTGCCGATGCCGACGGCAGAAGAATGCCTGTGTTGCCGCGAAATGAACGTTACTGAAGCAACGCAGCGGTTGCATTTCAAGAAATCTGTACTTTGAAATACTGTGGCTGAAGACTGAGTCGCTCCAGGTATCCTACTGATACGTGATAGAAAGCGACGAGTACGCGGTTACCAGGAACAGCAAAGTGAACAAGTGAGTTCATTCATGTGTGCCTTCGGTTTGTTATGAGTAAAGTTACATATAATAATTTTACGCTGTCCATGGTAGTAGTAAAGGGGCGGGCCGAAACTACAGGGGTGAGAAACTAGGGCACCCCTGCCCCTGAGCCCTGCGCGTATTTTTCCCCGCGCGGCGCGTGTGCGGAGGGTTGTCCGCGCACTTATCGGCGGGGGAGGGCTGCGCGTGCGCTCATCGTAGCGTATTTTTGAGCCTGGGCAGACTTCTTTGGCCGACTTCAGATATTTTTCCGATACAACAGGTGAGCGGTTTACATGCAGAGACATGCAAAGTAGGGTCATACGCAAAAAGTACAAGTGAAAATATATTTATTAATGCCATTCAAGTTGAGATATATTTATTAAAGCCAATAATGCTGGGAATTGTGCCAATTGTGATGCCAATCAGGTGAATGAGAAAAACCCAGCCGAAAAACCTTCACCACGTGTAACAGGGGCGGTGCTCGGGTGGAGGGCTGCTGTGGTGTGCGGAGCGTGACCGGAGGGCTGCGTGCGCGCTTACCCTTCACCCTGGGCTGACATCTTTCACAATTTTCCTACTTGGGCCGACTTCCTTCCCGCGGCAGGTGGGCGGCGCTCGAGTGGAGGGCTGCTGTTGTGGGCGTCGCGTGGCCGGAGGGCTGCGCGGGCGTTTACCATTCAGCCCGGGCCGCCGACTTTCGTCATTTTTCAGCCTGAGTCGACTTGAATCGTAATTTTTTTTCCAGCTACAACAGGTGTGCAGTAGGCTGTTTACATGCAAAGGATAGCCATACACAAAAGTACCAGTGAAAATATATTTATTAAAGTCATTAGTGTCAGAAATTATGTTATGACTCTGCGTGAATGGGAAAAACTTAGCCAAAAATCTGAAATAGAAGGAACACAATACACGTAACAAAGAATATACTTATTACAGGTATGATACATTAGCATTGAATAGGTATCACAAATCAAACACCATATTTTTATTAACAGTAATCACAAGTTTTCAATGAATCAGAAGTGATAACACATTTAATCAAAGAAGATATTCTTAATCAATATGATTATAAACAAAATTACAAATTGTATAATAAAAAGTCTAATATTCCTATACGTGAGAACCATCAGTGCAATAGCGGGAAGTTCTGATAGTTGTGTGTAATTAAATGTGAACAGCACAGACCCTGGAAGACTATGGGACACGAACACAAGATTAAATAAAATCTATACCACTACATTGATTAATCAAAACAACATAGTAATATATCATTTAGAAAATCAGAAGAAGAAAAAATCAATCTCATCAGAAAATAGACATGTTAAAAATGAACTTCACCACATAGCACGCTCCTAGCCAACAACCAGATCTGATGATATCTACCCTGATTTGTTGAAGACGGCTGCCAATAGATGCATGGAAGATCACGGAACACGAACGACAAGAACGACACAAACATAAGAGGAAATAAAATCTATACCACTACAAAGAAGATATTCCTAATCAAAACAACAGAGTAATCTATCATTCAGAAAATCAGAAGAAAAAGCAAACTCATCAGAAAATAGACATGTTAAGAATGAACTTCACCACATAGCACGCTCCTAGCCAACAAACAGAACAAAGAACGACACGAACACAAGAGGAAATAAAATCTATACCACTACAAAGAAGATATTCGTAATCAAACAACAGAGTAATCTATCATTCAGAAAATCTTAAGAAAAAATCAAACTCATCAGAAAATAGACATGTTAAAAATGAACTTCACCACATAGCACGCTCCTAGCCAACAAACAGAACACGAACGGCAAGAACACAAGAGGAAATAAAATCTATACCACTACAAAGAAGATATTCTTAATCAATATGATGACAATCAAATTACAAATTGTATTATAAAAAGTCTGAGACGTGAGAACCATCTTTGCAATAGCGTGAATATCTGTCATAACATTTCGAGCGCAATAGGGAATCTCAGTTTCATATTCCAACATTACTCAACTTTTAATTTCTTATTAAGTGAACAACATAGACGTAAGGAAATAACGAGAAACAACACAATCAACAGCTACAATTAATAGAGAGCCAAACCTGCGCACCATCCAACACATAGAGAAATAATAGCTAACCAATCTATCAAAAAGGCGAAATAGCACAGACTTAACGTTGAAGAACAGAGGAACACGCGGCGACACGTAAACATCAACAGAGGAAAATAATCTATCATTCAACCATCATAAAGTCGACCAATATACAATTTTCATTCTAACAAACACTACGAACCTTGATGGAGGTATCCAAGACATAGGAAATATGCACGGTTTTCACTCTTTTCCTCAAAGCCGGTAGACTTTATGTCTGTATCTATGTGACCATAGCACAGCGCATGTTTTATCACTCAGAGGGTTAGGGGCTATCTTACTTCGTCCAGCAAACGGGGCGCTCTAGAGGTCAGATAAGAGAGTTCAAAGGCAATATATTTTATTGTGCTGCGCAAATAGATGCCGATATCACTCGCGGGTGTCACTATCTTTTCGCATCCTTTCCCTGAAACGGAAATCTTTCGTCAAAGTGGTTGACAAGTCGAATAAATTTGTAGAGATGCGATATTCTTATTGAACATGTAGAAAAATTTTAAATTATTAATTGGTAGCAATGATACTCAATCAAAAAGAGAAACAAATTTAATTACATCAATTTTTGTAATATCTTGCAACAGAAATTTCTAATGAACCACACAGAAATATCAAATGTGAAATGCAACTCAGGGTTATGAGGCATCCCCATGTTAGAGGTACTTACTTATGTCAATCGAGTGAACAATTAAAAACAATACAAGACAGTAATTATTTCGAGCGGTAAGTTCACAACTCATAGAATATCAGTTCAGTGAATACTTGAAACAAAATCAAAACAATAATTCTCACGACAGGTGGAGATTATAGCGTTCTAAACCAGATAATAAAATTTTGATCAATCAAATAGACATAGATATGCTTTTAATTAAGTGTAGATGTGCACTTGAAAACAGAAGAGACAATTGCTCTACATTGAAAAGATGGACAGATTTTGTACTCGATACCATAAGTCATGGGAAGATGTGATAAAAAACTGCTTCGAAAAAGAGGAGCCGCGAAACGATTTCATTATCGCTGCATTTCAATACGTCCTAGACAGGGTCGTATTCGGGGATATGGTACAAACTACAGAACTGAAGGTGCAAGAATTTATATGCCGAATCTACAATACTTATAAAAATATCTGCACATCAACGTCGGAAGGGCCTGTGGAGAAAAGGCAAACCAGTCGAAACGAAACGAAGACTCCTTTACAAAAACAAAGTAAGTTTAATTGCCAACGTGTCTACACATCCAAGCAACATTCCTTTTGAGTAGAAGACGAAGTACAGTTCATCATAATTTTCACTTCGTTGTCTTTGCCGTCTTTATACTACTTTAAAGCTAGGAAATAGGAAAAGCGTGAAAAAATAAGAAAGAAAGAAAGTTCGCAACACACTCCCCCCGATGAGCTTAGCTCACTCCCAGGGGTATAAAAGCTGCACGGGTCGTCGCAACTCTGACCCATCGGCCAATTTAACAGTACAAGCACGAGTGTTCCCATCACGACCAGGGAAAATTGCCTTAACGGTTCCCAACTTCCAAAAGTACTTGGGGCGTCGCTCGTCGTGCACCACCACTACGTCCCCCTCCTTTACTGTATTCCACTTTTTCTGTGGGAACTTGTATGCAGCACGTAAGTCAGAAAGATAAGCATCGGTCCACTTCTTCCAAAAAATGTTTTTCAGATGCTGGTGATACTTTCTTCTGCGTCGGTAGTCGGACCCACTGTAGGTAGATACAGAGGCCGTCGGTGCTGAAGAGTAAGGCAAACAGGTCAGCCGCTTTCCAATAAAAAAATGGGCAGGGGTTAGCACATTGTCATTGTCGTCAGCATCCGCATAGGTAATTGGTCGCGAATTAATCACTGCTTCAGCTTCTGTCAAAAGTGTAGCTAGTTCTTCCGAGGTAAGCGAGGCTCGCCCTAAAGTTCTGCGCAATACTGCTTTGACTCCTCCTATCATTCGTTCCCACCAGCCTCCCCACCAAGCTGCTCGCTCGATAATGAATTTCCAGCGAATGCGGTGGGAGGCTGCGTGGTCTTGTACTTGTGGTTGAGCGGCCACTTCCGAGAAACCTTGCAGTTCTTTGGATGCTCGCTTGAAGCTTGCAGCATTGTCCGAATATATCACTTCGGGAATCCCCCTGCGGGCGATGAAACGGTGCAATGCAAGTAAAAAGGACGAAGTGGAGATATTTTGAACCAGTTCCAGGTGCACTGCCCTAGTTATCGCGCACGTGAAAAGTGCTATATACACCTTCACATTTTCAGCCTTTTCTTTTGCGTACAGTGGCCCGGCAAAATCAACTCCGACGATGCCAAATGGACTTGTTTTACAGACACGATCTTTAGGAAATGGAGCAACCGGCGCGGACAACGGCTTTAAACGAAGTCTTTGACAACGTCCACATCGATGAACGATCCCCTTGATCAACGATCGCGCTCGTAGTATCCAGTAATGCTCTCGCAGTTCCACAAGCATGGCGTTTACTCCGCTGTGTAGGAGACGAAGGTGGGTTTCCATTGCTAGTAAATCTACGAAGCGATGGTTATGTGGCAAAAGGATCGGGTGTTTCCGATCTTCTTCTAGATCGGATTCTTGCAGGCGTCCTTGAAGGCGTAGCACAGACTCGTCATCGAGGTATGGATGCAACTGCTGTATTCAAGAGGAAGGTGGAATGTCTTCTTTACGTTGAAGAATTGAGATTTCTTCCTCGAACGCAGAATTTTGTATTACTTTGACCCAGAACAACTCTGCATGGTGTATCTCCTCCGCCGTAAGTGCAGTCATTGATACCCCGTTTCGTCCGCGAGAATTATTTATGAACCGCTGGACGCATGAAGTGATCCGAAGTACTTTAGATAACTTACTGAAGCGTTCAAGGTCAAGGATAGGCGACACCGAGCTGACAACGAATACGTTAGCAGTGCATGGCATTCTTTCCTTGAGAGCGGCTTCGTCCTCTGATTCTCCAAGTAAGTCAGGCCAGCATGTCGTATCCTCAGAGAGCCATGGCGGGCCTCTCCACCATAGATCGGATGACGCCAGCTTCTTTACGGATACCCCGCGTGTTAATAAGTCTGCGGGATTGTCAGCACTGGGACAATGCCTCCACAAACGGGTGTCGCTGCTGGACTGAATTTCTTGCACCCGATTTGCAACAAAAGTCTTCCAGTCCCTACTGGAACGCTTAATCCAAGTTAGAACTATCGATGAATCACTCCACATGCGATACTCAAAGTGGAAAGCGAATACCCTCTGGAGGTAGGTCAGCATTCTGATTCCAATCACAGCAGCCATGAGTTCCAGCCGGGGTAATGTTAACTCCTTCAAGGGTGAGACCCGTGCTTTAGAGCAAATGATTCTAGCTGTAGAATCACCTTTGTCATTCACCCAGCGTAAGTAGGCTGCACAACCGTAAGCACGTTTGCTCGCGTCGCAGAACACGTGAACTTGACAGTAACTTCCACCTGGGGTGAAATGCAACGAGGTACCTCCACATCCGATATGCTCGAAATCTGTTGACACCAGCTCTCCCAGACGTCGATGAAGGCCTCTGGTATCTTCTCGCCCCAATCCACTTCGTGTTTCCACAGATCTTGAAATAGTGTCTTCGCTCCTATGGTGAATGGATTCAGCAGTCCCAGAGGGTCAAAAATCCTTGCAAGAGTTTGTAGCACCGCTCTCTTTGTTTGGCCGTTTTTTGAAACAGAACTTAGGATGCCCTCGATGTCGACTGCTAGACAATCGTCCTGTGTGTTCCACACTATTCCGAGGACCTTTATTTTGGAATTGAATGGCTGGGTAGGGGCGCTTACCCCGTCTTGTTGGAACTTTTCTCGTAGCTCTGGAGAATTTGACGACCATTTCCTCAACTCCATTTTCGCACTGCTCAAGATAATTCTTGCTTCGTTGTATAGCTGTAAAGCGTCCACAGCAGAATCGGCTCCGAAAACGAGAGCATCCACGTAAAAGGACTTCATCATAATTTCTGCAGTCCGTTTGAAACGCTGCCCCGCATTGGCAAAATGATGATTGAGAGTGCCAGAAAGCAGGAACGCACTCGCGGTGGTACCAAACGGCACTCTGGTCATGCGCCACTCTACAATATTTCTTGTGGTAGCTGAGTGCGGTGAAATTTCGTCGAACCATAGGAAACGGAGTGAGTCTCTATCCTCTTCTTTAACTCCTATCTGTAGATAAGCTTTCTGGATATCTCCGGTCATTCCTATGGACTTCATCCGGAAGCGTACGAGAACGTCTAGAAGATCTGGGTGCAGCTTAGGACCCTTTTCTAAATGGTCGTTCAGTGAAGTGGAAGCGCGGGCGTGAGACGACGCGTCGAAAACGATCCGAATTTTGGTCGACGACGACTGCTCCTTGATAACTTCGCGATGCGGCATGTAATAAATGCGTTCAGACGTCATCGCTGGGCACTCTGCACTCTTCATGGGGACTTGTTCAGCGTGTCCATCTTGTATATAGCTACGTATAGCTTTGTCGTACTTATGAAGTAGCTCTTCGTTTTCACTTAGTCGACGGACCAGCCTTTTCAAACGAGTCTTCGCTACTTCGAAGTTCGTGTCCAAAGGAGTTTTAGTTGCCTTCCAGGGAAGTCGCACTGCATAGCGTTCCTAGTTCCTTGCGATAGATCCCTTGAAAACATTCAAGACAGAGTTATTTTGCGGAGGCTCGAGGTCGTCCACAATACCAATGTTTTCAAGCTCCCAAAACTTTTTCCAGCCGGCAGATGAAGGAAAGCATTCTTGCTGGACGTTGGAATGGAGCACGCAGACCATACCTTTTGATTGTCTCGCGACTAAACCACGTAAACCGCTGGGCCCCAAAAACGTCCACCCGAGCTTCGAGTTCATTGCGACGAGGTTACAATTGGCTCTGGACCTCTTGATTTCTCCGGTAAGAAGTTGCCATATTTGGTCCGCACCCACTAAAACGCTGATACCCGACACCTCCGGAACTCCTGGATAAATAACGGCATCGGCTACGTCTATGTCGTCGACTTCGAGATGTGTCAAATGTTCTTCTGGCACAGGTGCCACGAAAATCTCCTTGCAGATCACAGGTACCACTATGGCCTCCTCATTGTGGAACTGACTACGAAGCTTAAATTGCACCAGTTTTCGCCTCACTGGTTTTGAACAAGTACTCGCAAAAGCGTTGATGCTTATCTCGATCTCTCCTGTCACCGGGAGCTTCAATGTCTCTGCGACGTCTTCTCGAATAAACGACCTTTGGCTCCCACTATCGAAGAGTCCCCTGACGTAAAGGCAATCGTTGCTGGACACTGCCCAGGCTCGAAAGGTCTGAAGATATGTCGTGTCAGAAGAATTACATTCGGCTGGCGAGGAACAGACTGCAGAAGTGGCTTCATCAATTGTTCCTTGCGTTTTAGAAGGCTTCCAGCTAGGGTCGCACATAGTCGTTACATGACGGCCTTGACAACGTGTGCACCTAACCTTCCTGCGGCATTCTCTCGATACGTGGCCAGCAAAAGTGCAGCGGAAACATGTTCTCGCCACCTTCAACTTTTCCTTCTTCCGTTCCAGACTCATGGCCGAGTCACAGTGTGTAGATGGGTGAGACAGAGATCCACAGAAGAAACATGCGTTCTGGTGAGCGGAGGTCTGAAGGACGTTCGCTGACGGTATCTTGCTGTTACGTCCTTGAAGAATTGGCGGACGAGAACGACCTTCAGTCTTGCCACTAGGATTGCTCCTCTCTCGACTCTCAACCTCGACTTTCAAGAATTCGATTATAGTGTTGAGCTCCTCCTCTGCTGTCTCTTGCTTGTTCGGATCTGTTCGAGTTGCTCTCCTACGGTGGAAATCCACTGCAACGTCCGAAGGGAACGACCTTAAAACGATACCGCTCATCATGGTGGCGTAGGAGGAGACAGGAGTACCTAACGAGGTGAGGTCACGAATGTTTGCCTGCAAATAGTCGTACAGCTTCGTCATCGATGATACATCATTTGAAGAAATTACGGTAGGGAGATGTCGCAGCCGCGACAAATACTCCTTTTCGATTCTCCCTTTATCGCCAAAACGGTTCTTCAACAAGCTCAAAGCATCCTCGTAGCAGGCTTCAGTGACTTGTAGCCCTGCAATTGCTGCTGCAGCGGGTCCAGTCGAGAGGGCTCGAAGGTAATGAAATTTTTCTGACTGAGGGAGAGAACGGTTGGTGTGTATTGCATCTCTGAACTGTTCCCAAAACGGTTGCCAACTGCATAAGTCTCCGTTGTACTTGGGTATTTCCAACTTTGGAAGCTTCGCCCCACTTCTACGATTTTCTCGTGAGGCTTCCTGACCTCCACTGGTCACGGGTGAAGAGGTACTAGAAGCAGTTGCAACTTGTGTTACTCGTGGGTGGAATACTAAACTTTAACATGGACAGTGTCTTCAGGGCCAGCTCATCGTACTCGTTGCTGGTGGTGAGCTCTCGCTCAAGGTCTTCGATAGCAAAGAGTGGCTCCAAAGAGCAATTTACCTGTCTCAATTCCGTGTTGTAAAGCGTGAGACGTTCGAGGCACTCGGTAAGTTCCTGAGTTGATGCACCTTCGGCGTCCAACAGGGCCTTCGCTTCATTGATGACCCGTGTATTTCGACCTCGAAGAACAGTTCGCTTAGTCCTAAGTCGATCCATGTCTGCCTCAACTCAGTCCCCGGTCATCGGTCACGTTCAAGGTAGAGAAATTGGGCTTCCCGGGTTTCGGCACCAGATGTGGAGAAAAGGCAAACCAGTCGAAACGAAACGAAGACTCCTTTATAAAAATAACTCAAAGTTTAATTGCCAACGTGTCTACACATCCAAGCAACATTCCTTTTGAGTAGAAGACGAAGTACAGTTCATCATAATTTTCACTTCGTTGTCTTTGCCGTCTTTATACTACTTTAAAGCTAGGAAAAGCGTGAAAAAATAAGAAAGAAAGAAAGTTCGCAACACGGCCACTAGGATTGCTGGCGGAGTTTTTGAGATTTGCTAACGAAGAATTGAAATACACTAGACCAGATGTAATTGTATTCATTGCAATGGGCATTGCGTTCATCAAGAAAGCAGTCGGATAAAATTATCATATACAAGCGGTCTATATCGCACGTTTCATTACGGATTTGTTGAAATTACACATATCTGAGATGGAAAGTACATAAAATCTTATCACGTGATATGTTCCAATACCACGGCAACGCAATTATTTTCTTCTACCAGTCTCTGCAACGATGTCGAATCAACAGAAGTTCAATATTGTCGTGCAAGGTCTGATGTATTATCACCTGTTGAAACTCAACAAACATATCAATTGCGGTGGACCACCGGACGATTTTCATCTAATACACTCTTGTACGCCATTCAAGAATCTTCATACAAAGAAAGGAAACATCAATACGCGACAAAGTGCAAGTTGTTTAAGCAATACAAACACGGCGACGACACAGCGCCTGCGTTAATCAACGCTGGATTCAAGCGCCCAATAATCAGAATAAACTATTTAATGTCTTCGGTCTTGTTGTAAAACGCAAATTCCACACTAAAGATCATTTTCTTCTTTAAATTTTCAAAGTTAAAGCTGCACGCTATTTCTTGCATTTTTCTCAAGATATAGATTAAAAAGTTGTGCATATACTCACATATACTATACAAGATATTTGATTGTGGATTAATTGCTAAAATTTATCGAGTCACATTCAGGAGAAGTGGTGACTACCACACATCAGTAAGACTTTAATTACAATTTGAACAGATGTTGCGATTTCTGATCACTGTTGTAGAATGTGTAATTTCACAATACGCAAGCTTTAGCTCGCTCACTTTGACGAGCACTCTTTCACGATGCCAGAGAAGTTAATCGAATGGATTGATATTTTCTGCATACACGATAACATAATGCGAATTCTTTATGTCGTGGATATTAACAGTTATGAATGTTTTTCGAACAAAGTTTACTTAAAACTCGAAGAAAGGGTCACCCGAGTCCTCGAAGACGTTTCGGCAACACGCCGGGCCGCGTTTCCCCTATGCCGTACCCGAAACCGAACGCGATTCTGCGCCCGACGCCTTAACGTGGTACCGCACGCGATCGTGTTGCTTTTTCCGGAAACGGGTTCGTCGCCGCCGGTGACCCTTTCTTCGAGTTTTAAGTAAACTTTGTTCGGAAAATATTCATAACTGTTAATATCCACGACATAAAGAATTCGCATTATGTTATAGTGTATACAGAAAATATAAATACATTCGATTAACTTCTCTGACATCGTGAAAGAGTGCTCGTCAAAGTGAGCGAGCTAAAGCTTGCGTATTGTGAAATTACACATTCTACAACAGTGATCATAAATCGCAACACCTGTTCAAATTGCAATTAAACTTGTAGGTAGCGTGTTCCAGGAAAGAGACAACGTTCTGGCTAATCCACGGGAACAACTACTGGCCGAGCGGCCCGTGCATTTATTAGCGCGACCAATTTGAACGAGCGCTGATGGCGTTGCAGATTGGGCGGCTCGCTACAGGGCTCCCCCTCCCCTTCGACTGGCTGAGGGGGTAGTTGGGGACTGGCTGAGGGTGCTGGCCCAAGAGACTGTACGACGGAACCTGGGGTCCGGGTGCGGAGGTCGTATAGTGGAGCAAGGAAGTGGTGCAGGAGAGTCGGACTCCATGTAAGCAGGCTTCACACGGTCTAACGACACCACCTGTTTGTGTCCGGCCATGTCGAGGGTAAACGTCTTGTCAGACCGGCACAGCACACGGAAGGGGCCGTCGTAGTGAGGGGCCAGGGGACGGCGAACGGCGTCACGACGCAGGAAGGCATGTGTGCAGGACTTGAGGTCTTGGGGAACAAAAACCGGGACAGTGGTGGGCTGGCGCGGAGGGGTCGGAGCAAGCTGACAGAAGAAGCGTCGGAGGCCGTGGACATAGTCGGCCGGGGGAACAGGCTGCTCAGCTTGACCGGGGCACCAGAAGTCAGCGGGCAAACGCAGGGTCGTGCCGAAAACCAACTCTGCGGCAGAGCAGGCAAGGTCGTGCTTCAGGGCGGAGCGAATGCCCAGCAAGACTAGGGGCAGATGGTCGACCCAATGAGTCCCGGCCTGGCGAGCGATGAGAGCGGTCTTCAGCTGGCGGTGAAACCGCTCCACCAGACCGTTTGCAGCGGGGTGGTAGGCTGTGGTCCGCAGATGGTGAATGCCGAGGAGCGCCATGAGTCGCCTGAAGAGGGCACTCTGGAACTGCCGTCCCTGGTCGGTGGTAATGCGGGCAGGGCAGCCATAACGTGCGATCCAGGAGTAGGGCGTGCGCCACGGTATCTGCAGTCGCATCGGGAAGGGGAACCGCTTCCGGCCATCGTGTATAGCGGTCCACGAGAGTAAGAAGGTAGCGATGGCCGTGGCACGGGGGTAATGGACCAACGAGATCGACATGAAGGTGCTGAAACCGTGCGTCAGGCAAGGTGAAGGGATGAACGGGTGTCTTGGTGTGATGTGTGATCTTGGCCTTTTGGCAAACGATGCAAGCCCTCGTCCAACGTCGAACATCCGTGTTCATTCCCAGCCACACAAAGCGAGATGACAACAGTCGCTGCGTGGCACGGATCCCAGGATGGCTGTTGTTATGAAGATCTTGAAAGGTAGGGAAGCGCAGGGAGGGCGGCAAGTAGGGACGGGGGACGAGGCCAGAGAGGTCGCACCATATGTCAGACGACGAAAAGGGTAGAGGGGCCTTCTGAAGCTGTAGGGAGTGCTTGGTCGTGCCTGAGAGAAGGTGACTAAGCGTAGGATCTCCCGCTTGCGCGGCGGCCAGAGTGTCGAAGGTCAGGGCAGCCGAACACGTGGCACCCTCGAGGCGTGACAGTGCGTCGGCCGGACCGTTCTGATGACCACGAACGAATGGGATGTCGGTGGTGTACGCCGAGATGAGAGAGAGACGACGGAGGTCGGTCGGGGAGTATGTGTCACGGTTGGACTTGAAGACAAACGTAAGAGGTTTATGGTCCGTGAGAACGTAGAACTGCCGGCCTTCGAGGTAATGCTGGAAGTGCCTCACAGCGTAGTAGATGGCGAGGAGTTGTCGGCTAAAGGTGCTATACCTCTCTTCGGATGGCTTGAGCCGCTGAGAGAAGAAAGCCAAGGGGGCCCAATCATCGCCGGACTGCTGCTGCTGCTGTAGAACGGCGCCAACGGCATGAGATGAGGCGTCCACCATTAGGCGTGTAGGGGTCGAAGACACCGGGTGTACGAGCATGGCGACTGAAGCAAGGGCCGCCTTGATGGTTTGGAAGGCAGTGAGAGCTTCTGAGGAGAGAGTCAGAGGGGAGTTCGCCTTGGTGTGGGTACGAAGCAGGTCTGTCAAAGGTCGCAAGAGGTCGGCACAGTGTGGGATAAAACGGCGATGGAAGTTTACGAGGCCGAGAAACTCGCGGAGCTTCCGCAGTGAAGAAGGCACGGGGAAGTCTTGAACGGCTTGTACCTTGGACGGGAGCGGTGAAATGCCGTCCGCCGACACGCTGTGGCCGAGGAATTCCAACGACGGAACGCCGAAAAGGCATTTGCCGGGATTGATGACAAGGCCGTTGTCGTGCAGGCGCTGGAACAGCTGGCGCAGGTGTGCTTCGTGTTCCTCAGGAGACTTGCTGGCAATGAGTAGGTCGCCCAGATACGCAAACACGAAAGGAAGACCTCGTATGACCTCGTTGATAAAGCGCTGGAACGTCTGTGCAGCATTCCGAAGACCGAACGGCATTCGGACGAATTCGAAGAGGCCAAACGGTGTGATAATGGCGGTCTTCGGAATGTCCTCGGGCGCTACCGGGATCTGGTGGTAGGCCTTGACCAGATCGATCTTGCTGAAGGTGGTCGCACCAGCAAGGCCACTGGTGAAATCGTGGATGTGCGGCAAGGGATACTGGTCTGGTACTGTGCGGGAATTCAGGGCTCTATAGTCGCCGCACGGCCGCCAATCGCCGGGGTCCTTCTTCGGTACCATATGTACCGGTGATGACCATTGGCTGGACGATGGACGTATGAGCCCCGGCTGCAGCATGTGGTCAAACTCACGGCGAGCAATCTGGAGACGCTCACCGAAGAGCCGACGGGGGCGTGATACTGCGGGTGGTCTGGTGGTCTGGATGTGGTGCATGACTGAGTGCGTGGGCGTAACCTCAAGGTTGCACGGCTTGGTCATAGCTGGAAAATCGCGCAGGTGTTTGCCACAAACACGTTCCAGCCCATAAGCTCTAAGAGAACATAGGCTATCACCATGCCTACAAAACATCTCGAGTTCATGACTTTATCAGTATAAGAAGGCCTCAGGTGGGGTCATGCCAATGGCATCAACAGAGGCTTCTCTTCAGAGGCATCCCTATCGTTGACAAAAATTTTTGACCTTTTCTGTGCACATCTATCTTTGCAACACTTTCTCAATTTCTTATTACACATTTCCCATGTTTTTTCCTCATACCAGTTCAATTGCAGCCATTGGTGCGGGCTCAGGCCTTTTGCAGACCGCTACTATTTCACTCTAGCTCACATATTTGCAAGTTGTTGAGGTGTCACTCAGGAGGTGACCTACATCCTCAGCGAAGATAAGGTATGGTCATGGCTAAATGTCTTCCCTATGCTCTTTATATCGAAACATGGTCCCTCATGGCTGCCATGGATGTTGAAAGCGTGCCAGGGCAAACCTAGACGCATTATCTCGAAGCTTGTATACATTGTTTCCTGAATGACAGCTCATTTGTATACGTCAGCTCATACTTCTGCACATGCTAAGCAAAAGCTCTGCATGTCCCTCACAATTGGAACTACACCTGTAAAGGTGGGTACAAGTATGCTGAATCCACGGGTTTAGCTTAGCACATGCACGGGACTTGACAGCAATTTCAAGCTTTTCCTTAACCCTCTGTTACAAGATCCTCTTGTGGACTACATGGCCACTAGGCATTCCCGAGCATGGCACTTGCATATTGCAATTGTGCAACTTGTTCTTTTTACCTTTTACTACATGTACCTGTTACGTCGTTGTTGCAGATATAATTATTGTAACAGAAAATTACGCAAAGTCTGTGTGCCTTGTTTTGTAACAAGAATTTGGATTTCCTGCTCACTACCTTCTTTGTTCCCTTTCTCTAATGTACATCAGTATAAATATCGGTACCATGTGTGTCTCTATCACGCCTAATGAAGGACGGACTCTCTTCGAAAGCTTGTGTTTCAGTAAGATTATTTGAATGTTTCTGTCTCTTATGGCCGTGAGTTCTGATAACCCTACCTGTGTCCCGAAAGTGAGCCTGTGACCTTTCTTGTAGGTGTTGTAGGTGAGGTCTGTTGAGGTGACTTTACTAGTAAACAGCTCGAGTAACCAGGGAACCTGGTCAACAGCAAATACTACAAGGTGTCATTTGAATCTGTGAAAACATAAGGCGCTATGAATTCACACCTTGGCTGCACTGGTCCCATTGAAAAGGAGTGTGCCAGACAACAGGATGATCCCCGCAGCCATCTGGTTCACCTCTGGCCGACGTTTCCAAGATAAATTGTGTTCACTTGGGCACTCGGCCTTTGTGGTGAGAAGTGTGATGCGAACATCTGTGGCCACTTTGTAATGATGCACATTTGATGTACTTCTTCTGGTCTGGTGAAGCAGAGGGCACAACACTGTAAAGTAGAAGAGCTTTTAGTATCTGCAAACTTGTATCAGCAGGCCATTCAAAACTGTTGTCTTCAGATTTCTGGAACGACGCAAAAGCTGGTTCCACCAGTGGTGCAGATATTGTCATATCATGCACCTGCAAGGAATGCAGAACTTAAAATGTTAAACAAAACAAGAGCTTGACCCACCTGTGAGCATGAGGGTGTGCGGACAGTAGGTGTTGAATTCATCAATCGATAAAGGTTGAGAGGTGTTGACGGTAAATCACGCGTTTGCACGCTTTTACTTCCGAGTTTCACATTCTTGCCAGCCACGATGGAAGCCTGTGTCGGTGATGTGAATGAAGAATACGGTCACTATCTATAGCATATAATTTACTTGGCACTTATATTTTCCTGCTCCCTACACTCTCAGAAACGAAACGGATAAATTTACGCTTACGTCCAATCTTACGCTTACTAAGCGTAAAGTTCGACAAAATCGCAGATGCCGTATCCCTCAAGCTCTGTTTTATTCCTAGTACCCGTAAACGCGCTCGCTGTAAGCGTAAAGGGCGGAGTTTTATGCGTACATGGGACGGAGGGCATGATTTACTCTTATATCCTGACGCATACGATTTCGTCTTGACGGATAAACTGAGGCTCTGCGTTGGAGTATACGCTCTTTACGCCTAGATTGACGCATATTGTTTTTCAATTGTTATACGGGCTCTGCCTTCGGAGAACACGTGCATGGTTCCGTGTGCAAAGCGTCTTTCCTTTCGCTTGGTTAACGGTCACTCTGGCTTCTGGCGTCTCATATTATCCATTTACGCCTATATTGACGCTTATTGTTTTTCAATTGTTATACGGGCCCTGCCTTCTGAGAACGCGTGCATGGTTCCGTGTGCAAAGCGTCTTTTCGTTCGCTTCGTTAACGGTCACTCTTGCTTCTGGTGTCTCACGGTCCCACATCATGCAAGGTCTACCAAATGTAAGTTGCCACATTTTGCGCTGGGTGTCTGTAGTTTTTTAAATTTCATATTTCATTTGTATCAAGCTTATCACAGGAAGAGATGGCATCGAACGAGACATCGTCGCACGATATGTGGGCAAGGCACGCGGACGACGCGGCTTGAACAGTTGTGATTCTCCACGCTATCTCCGCGCTACAAATTCGTATGCGTACGCCCACTGTCCACCAGGTGAGTCTCTTTTTGTTCTCGTTTTTCTCGAATGTGCGATTCTCCCCGTTGAAGCATCTTTGTTAATGATTCCTCAATCCGTTCTTGTAATAGGAGTTCGAATGATTATTGCTGATTATACCGCAGCATGATGTGTTGACATGAAGCAAATCGATTTTCTGATGGTCACGATTTTCGATAACGTGGTGCAGGTGGTGGTTGTGGTGGTGCTGCAAAACACGTGTGGAACCCCACTTCTTAGACAGCTAAAATGAGCTACGCGTCTAACATTATTCAGTTAACTGTTATCTTAAAGGACTAGAGTGTTTCCAGTTGTAGTAAGCGGATTTTGAAGTCCATGTTACGTTTATGACTATTTCATGTAAGCGGCCTCTGCGGGGATGGACTCAGGTCTGGCAAAGAGCACCACATCGGCATGATTTATTTCGGCGTTACCATATTTAGAGATTAGCTTTACCATTTAAACGCTAGAAACAGTATCAGTTTCGCGATATATACTGCTGCACAGACACGTGCACCCATTTGACAGTACCACAGATCACATCAATGACATGATAAAATGATTTACGGGTCTAACAAAATTCAGTTGAATGCTAGGGATGAGAAAGATTTCAGAATGCTGTGTTTGCCAGTCTGTGACCATTTCATGTGGGAGGTCTCTGGAGATGACCCAGGTCTGGCGAAGAAGACCTTATCTGCATCACGTATTATGACGCTAGCACATTTTCGAGATCAGCTTTCTCATTGAAATGCAATACCATATCTTTGGAACCTCCTGTTGAACGGACATGCGTAGCCATTTGACAATATCAGCAACCACATTATTTTGCGCTCATGACAATAAACTTCTATGTCCAGCATCCCAAGGAACAGGACACGACACGCTCTTCGTAGCCATGCTGGACTGCATAATACCACGCATGCACCCTCAGCTGCATTAGGTGGTGCTCCTAAAATTTCTACTGTGCGACACATTCTGGGAAAAAGTACACAAGACTCTACTCCCTCACGCATGTACAACCAGTACAACTCACCTGTAAAGATGACTTGTAAGTTGTGACTGCTTCATGAGTAATGATGCGTTGCTCGATAAATGCAACGTCTGCAATACACTGAACTATACAGGGTGTTCAAAATTAAGCTTTCACGAGCGCTACACAATCACAGCGATAACAGGAAACCGGATGATAACTTTACGCTACTTGTGTAAGAAACAGCTGCTGCTTATTATGTAGCACCTGTTTCTTACTCAAGGAACAGAAAAATAGGAGCCAGTTTTCTTTTGTTCGCCTATTTATAAAGTGCTAGTGAAAGCTTAATTTTGAACACCCTGTATACTTCAGTTATTATACGGTGATTTCACGCCGGATCATGCACGGTGGTGATTTTTTTCCCTTTCAAATATATATTAAAAGCTCGTCCTTAGGAGGCATATTGGCACTGAAAGTAGAAAAAAATAATCGGTGGTTCTATTTTAATGAATAATCATTGTGATGTGGACATTTCGACCATTGCGTTTCCTACGCAGTTTGACGCCACGTATCTTCATAACTATTTAATACTTTTTTTTTAAATATTGTCTGGGGTGGGTAGCATTGCATTGTAAGTTGAGAATATCCTAAGGTTTGCCTTCGAGGAGATAAAAAATCGCAAATTTGCCTCATTTTTAAAATATGGTACGTTTTGGGAACCTCACAACTCGGTTCCCAGTTGAGATACCCTGATCTGATACCCGATAACTAAATGACATAATTAACATTGATGTCAATTGTGAATTTATTTCGTATGCGGACTTATGCAAGCGTGTTTTCCAGTGGCTCTGATAATGATGTAATAGCCACTACTGCTAACGAGATGCTTTGCAACTTGGAAAAATGGGTTAATTTAAACTCTTCACGCATTAATAGTAGTAAAACTGAAGCAATCATATTTCGGCCAAAACAGGAGAGTTAGTCTAAATAAAGAGACAGTGTATCTTATTAGTCCTGTTGATATTGTAAAATGCATGAAATGTTTGACTGTCGTCTTTAACGAGTGGCTCTGATAATGATGTAATAGCCACTACTGCTAACGAGATGCTTTGCAACTTGGAAAAATGGGTTAATTTAAACTCTTCACGCATTAATAGTAGTAAAACTGAAGCAATCATATTTCGGCCAAAACAGGAGAGTTAGTCTAAATAAAGAGATAGTCGGTATCTTAATAGTCCTGTTGATATTGTAAAATGCATGAAATGTTTGACTGTCGTCTTTAACGAACAGTTGCTACGGGATGAACACATTGAATACTTTCGTTACTAGATGGGCAGGTTGATACATGATCCTTCGATGCATCGAAACAGGAACGAGGACAAACACGAGAGACACGCTACGTTCGCATTCAGAATAAACTGTGCAACATATTAGGCATGACCGCTAGGCATGTACACATGTTTCCTTTTCGAATTAAGCTACTTCTATACCGTTCACTGTTCATGTCTCACCTAAACTATTGCCATTTAGTCTGGGGTACGACAACTAAGAATAGTCATGATGCACGCTTGCGAACAAAATGAACGATGTTACGAGTAGGAATATATGGGATGCGCGGTGTCAATATTTCTGCATTTTCCGTAGATATCCCGCACAAAAAGTCTATTGGGGGCGTTGCCCCAATTCACAATACGACGTGCTCGTTATGCGAAGAAAGCGCATTTCGAGACGAACACAATGATGTAGATTACTTCCGGGTATCACAACTGGGGGATGAGTTGTGAGGTTCCCAAAACATACCATATTTTACAATTGAGGAAAATTTCGATTTTTTATCTCCTCGAAGGCAAATCTTAGGATGTTCACAACTTAGGATCCAATGCTACCCACACCAGACAATACGTGAAAAAAAAAAAAAAAAAAAAAGTGATAAGCTGAGTATGTCAAATAGTTTGAAGATGCGTGGCGTCAAGCAGCGTAGGAAGCTCACATCTGAATGATAAATCATTAAAAGTACCCATCAATTATTTTCAACTACTTTCAGCACCAATATGCCTCCTACGGCCAAGGCTTTAATATGTGTTTGAAACGAAAAAATTGAATAGGTCGACCGGACCACCCTGCCTGATCCGGCGTGGAATCACCCTATATATAATTAGTTTATGACCTGTCTGCTATGGATTTCTTTTTATACATGCCTGATATTCTGTGTACTTCGATGCCTCATCCTGTGATATAACGCTCATTAAATGTTTTTCCATTATAAACGTAATTTAATTCAATTACTAGCTCATATAGCTAGTCTACAATTTATATTTTGTTGTGTGGAAGTGTTGTGAAGATGCACAAATGTCATTTCATAATTCTCTAAAATATTGCAGGTGTTGTAATCTGTTGGTTTATGGCTAGTATGCTGTTCTCATTTTTTTAATGTTTGTCACGTGCACCTTATGCCACATCATTTTCAGGCAGTAGGTGCAATATTCTATAAACACATGCATGTATCTATTATTCTGGGCTCTTTCCTGCAATAAAGTGGAATTATTTGGCGAATTTTTGTTGCATTGCGGTTTATATGCGTGCTACTAACGCTGTGGGAAATACTTCCATGTATTCAGATGTTCTGATTTAAATGATATAGCGGCGTACGCGTGCTATAGTGAGACGATGAACCCGGTTGAAGTGATGCACTCGTGCTTCTTATTTTTCTTTTGACTGTCGCTAGAACTCTTGTATATTGATTGCCGTGCGCAAAAACGTGCCTTTTATATCTGTTATTCCCGTGATGGATGTATTTGTCTGTATCATACGATTTTGCAGTGCAGTTGGCCTAGCTATTGTGGCGCAGTATCAATTACCAGGTCTTTTGGATGAGCAACAAGCTATGCCTATACCATGGATATCTTTTAAGCGATAGCATATAAAAGTGAACGGGCTACCATCCGTATACATACTTCGTGCACCTATGTGGTACTGCTGACGAGTCTCGGATGATACGAGCTGTTTTTTCATGCCCTGTGAGATTCGTATCATCGAGAACCTGTTGTAGCAGCTGTTCTTTTTTTCCTATGAAACAATTTCGCATGGTATGCCGTTGCACAGAGAATTGCACGCCAGAATGCCGAACAGTACGTATCATATCTGGGAACCTTAGGCGCCGCGTGATCTCAGCGTCCCTTGGGCAGGCAATAGCTGCAATGCGAAATTGACAGGCAATCCGACTTTCCGTCTACTGCCCTGGAAACTTCTTCCTGATGCTCTTGGCAATCTTGAACCAGACCCTTTTCCAGAACAGCCGCCGGAAAACCGCATTGCGGGTCATTTCAAAATTGCAGCCGTTGCCTGTACAAGGACCGTGAGGTCACGTGACGTCTACGGTGCTCAGGTTTGACGCATACCGTGTGGTATTTTTAGGTGCAGTATGCGGTATCACAAGGGTAGCCAAACAGCACATAGAATAACCGGCATCGAATACCGCTTAAAATAGGGGTAAAAAATTTGACGATTTTTTACCCTTACTATCCGTTTTTTTTTTTGTGAGAGTGTATGGGAAGGGGGATATTGCGTTTGGTACAGTACGCAGCGTAAGTATCACAAAAATCAGTTTGAGTTTGAAGTAAACCACATATATGTATTATTTCTGTGTATCGGTAAATACATACCTCGTGTGCACTGGTGTTCGCATCGTCAGGCGTCACAAGGTGAAACACTGGTGTCGGGACTATGGTCCGTGTGATAAGTTTTCGACAATCCGCTGCTACCATTTCATACGACTCGTCAGAGAAATGGGTCGAGTGAAATACGGCGTGGCTCACGAACGTCTTGACCAAGCGCTTGCAACAATGAAAAAATGGCTAGGAAGCAAGCGAGCTGGTGAAGATGATGCATAATGTAAAACCCCTCGGGGTTTTACATTATGCTTGCAACAACTTTCGTTTCCGTGCATTCTCAGTTTGAATCTTGTGGTACACATCGTCCCTTGTCGAAAGAGCACACTTGGTGTATCCCCGAACATTACAGTAGATACCTGGCATCGCTGTCAGGTGAAGCTCTGTTCAATTTCGGCAGGAAATGAACTTTTTTGCGTACACAAACCTCGCAGGGCCGCAATAAACGCCGCCACCGTGCGATATGGTTGCGAGGAGAACAAACAGAGGGCGCTGACCGCGCCGACAGTATTTTGGGATACTGTTTCTTCGATATTTTGAAGAATTGTCCCAGTAATTCTTGTGATTCTAAAAGTAGTGTTTATTGGAGATTAGTAGCCGGTGATAAGTTCATTGTGTATTACTTAGGTATCACGTGACGGGAGTGCTCCCATCATGACCTTTTGAGCTGTTGCGGGGCGCAACCTACCGTCCGATTTAATTTTTCTAATTTATGCTGTCTAATAATTAACGCGCTTTGAGTGCTTAGGCTCTATGTGAGGCATCACACAGGCAAACACTACCAGGTGGCGCATAGAAACAGGGGGGTCAAATTTCACTGTACAGTTGCTTTAACATTATTCTAATATTACCAAAAGTTGGTCAAGGTTACTATGCATTTCACGATGTTCCTGCAACGTCGCAGTGCAATGTTTCTCCAATGTTGCCAGGGAACAGTGCCTGAACGTTCTTCAGTAATATTCGAGCAACATTGCCAAATCAAGCACCTGATCGTACCCTATAGTCGCGCAATGTTTTGCAAGACAGCTGTGAAAATGTTATCTCAGACATTGCGCGAATGTGGGTAATGTCCCCTTGAAAATGTTTTGCCAGCAACGATGCTGGAGAACATTTCCCCAACATTGAGACAACGTCCCAGCCACATTCCTTTGCAGAAATAGAAAATGGAGGGAACGTTTGTGTTACGTTGCTGCAACATTGAGACAGAGTCACAGCCATACTCCCTCAACGCAAAGAAAATATGGAGACAACATTTGTGTTATGTTGCTGCAGCATTTAGACAGCGTTACAGACATATTTTTCCAACACATATACAACATTGAGGCAACAGTTGCGTTATGTTGCTGCAACGTTGAGACAGCCTGCGAGCCATAGTTTTCCAACAAAATTACAGTATTAAGGCAACATTCGTGTTATTTTGCTGCACGATTGAGAGATTGTTGCAGCTATATTTTTCCAACACAAATACAATATGGAGGCAACATTTGTGTTATACTGCAGCAACATTGAGACAGCCTTACAGCCATAGTTTTCCACCAAAAATACAATAGTAAGGCAACATTCGTGTTATTTCGCTGCAACTTTGAGACAACGTTATGACCGTATTTTTCCAACACAAATACAATATTGAGCGACCATTTGTCTTATGTTTCTGCAACGTAGAGACAGCGTTACAGTCATATTTCTCCAACACAAATAGAATGTGGAGGCAATATTTGCATTGTATTCCTGCAACACTGGTACGGGTTTACAGCCACATTAGTGCAATGCAAATGCAATATGAAGAGACAGCGTTACACCCATTTTCTCCAACACAAATACAATGTGCACTGCGAAAAAAAGGGAGTAACAGGGGAGTAACTGCTGACTTTTACTCCCTTCTCCCTAGATTTACTCCATTCCGTCCCACTTACTCCATGCAGCTGCAAGGTCACTCCATCGCTCATGAGACTTACTCCATATACATGCAAGGTTACTCCATTGCTGATGAGGCTTACTCCCCATATACAGTGACTTAATATTCATTTGCCAAAATCAGGGGCGGATATGAGCAGGGTGTCGAACCGAACCCGAACCCGAACCGAAAACCGTACCCGAACCGTTATTTTTGCCGGAACCGAACCCGAACCCGAACCGTAATTTTCGTGACACTGTTGAACCCGAACCGGAGCAGAACCGGAAAAAATAATAGAGGTAACCGGTTCGCAACAAAACGGTTCGGACATAAAAGAAATCAGCATAAGAGTTCAAGTGCCTCTCAATCCCTGAACGAGGACACATTGGTGTCCTCGTTGGACATTGGGACGAATCATGGATTTCGCAAATTTTCAGCTAGCAGTCAAACGAGGACGTAGAGTAAGTATGCTTTCAGAGTCGTTTTTAACACGTTGAAACGCAGTTGTCCTTGTGAGCACCGCGGCTAGCGCCCCACGCACGCGCTGTGGCGTCTGCTCTTCACAGAGGAGGCGCCACGCGGACGAATGAAGCATGAATGGAGTAGGCCAGTTGTGTAGCTCTATAGGACGAATATGTGATTAAGCAAGCGCCCAACATTTCCCTTTACACGTGAGCACCAAAAATTAAACAAGTCAGAAACATGAGAAGTGGAGAAGGAGCGTACGCAGAACGGTGCCTGTTTGATTGGTCGTGGTTTGAACAGTAAATGTGGTTCTGCTTACTGGTAGTGCAGTCGTGTCGTGACACATTGCGTTTGCGTTGTGGATGAACTGGTACATGGCTGTGAGCTCGGACAGAGCAAGGCTGGCAGACTTATTTTCCACATGCTTCAGTACGGTTTCAGATCGATTCACGCTGCGAATGCAGTGTGCCGGCAGGTACCGTCGTCTATGTAAAATGCTGTCACGGATGGGCAGTATTTAATTACATTGTAATTAAAATACTATTTAAAATATAAATACATGTATTTATATTTTGTATTTAAATACACACTAGAAAAATGTATTTATAATTATATTTAAATACCAACTTTTGGGTACTTATTCTTGTAAATAATTTATAAATACTCCTATATACAGAATGTACTGACTCATATCCGAAAATTGCCCTGCATTTGACCTTTCGGGAAGACGGGCGAGTTTCGGGCGCAGTTATGCCGTGTTTGCGCCAGCATGCGCATGCGACAACCATTCTAGATGACGAGTTTTTCACTGCTGTTGCGGATAACGGTCGCGACTACCCAATTACCTTGTTGTACGAAGCATCCTCCTCAAATTTAGTACAAGCCTTTGTTCATCGGCACCTGTGGAGATGCTGTTCTCCTTTGCGAATCTGATTGTCCGGCCGAACAGAAGACGCCTAAAAGATGCAGTCTTCGAGAAATTTATAATGTTAAAATCGCCATGATAATCTAACAAATAAATGTTATTGTTACTTGCTGATTTGTTGTTATAATCATCATTATTTCTGTAATTCCAGATGCCATCCAGACGCCATCTTACAGCATTTATGGTACTACTGGTTACAGTATTTAAATACTGTATTATTACTTTCTATTTAAACACTCACATTGAAAATTATTTATGAAGAGTATTTAAATACCCCTTTCAACAAAGTATTTTGTATTTATATTTAAATAAAAAAATGTATTTATGCCCATCCGTGAATGCTGTCCATCTTATTAGGCTTCATTTAAGTGTATCTTGCTGGCACTGTGCGTGTGAGGTTTAGGAACAGAAAGTAGCAGGACTACAGCACTTCATCAGCGGGGACGCTATGTGCAAGTGTTCATACATTTCTCCTTCCCCTCGCTAAAGGGAGTACCTGACCACTAAAAACGTCAATGCAGACAACAGCAGTAAGCTATTAGCCACGCATTACCTGATAAAAGCAGCTTTATGGGAGATATAAAATGGAAGCGTTGAACCGGTTCGCGAACCGGTTCGGGGCTGCGAACCGGTTTGTGAACCGGTTCTATTTTTGGCGTGGCCGAACCGGAACTGAACCGGAACGAAATCCAAACAACGCGAACCCGAATCCGAACCGAACCCGTATTTTTTGCGGTTCGACACCCTGGAGGGGGGTGGTTTCGATTAAGGTGGCTTTTAACCGTGGACACTAATGCACC
Organism: Ornithodoros turicata; assembly: GCF_037126465.1. NCBI lineage: Eukaryota > Metazoa > Arthropoda > Arachnida > Ixodida > Argasidae > Ornithodoros > Ornithodoros turicata. The sequence goes on along the minus strand of NC_088203.1, from coordinate 57,102,072 downwards.
AAATTAAGCCAGCCAGCTTAATACGATAGTGAGCTTAATGTGTTCTCCATAGATGATGTTTTGTTGATACGATAAATCTGTGTTCGATAGAAAGCTCATTCTCATTTTCAACGACTGTGCGCGCACTTGCCGTGTCATTTCCATCTGGATTTGTCCAATCACCAATATCGGGACTGCTCTGTGTTGTTTGCCTGTCATGCATTTCTAAGGATGATGCAGACATTGAAGGCCCACTGTTGTCCTACTCTTCACTATAAGCAGTAGAAATGTTGAAATCGCGGCGAAGTTTCAAGCGATGTTTTGACGTTTTTTGGTGACGTTATGAAGAGAGTCACAAGAAAGAAAGGACGAAAAATAATGAAGACTCCACAGGGAAATAAGGGCAGGAAGACAAAAAAAAAGTTGAGATTCTCGACGGTCTCGTACATATCGAGTGATTCCGAAACTTAGATGAAACTGCATTCACGAGTGCTACAGGAACACAGTCGTGAAAGTTTCATCCAGAACAGGGAAGTCGTTTTCGAGAAATTTACAGAAATATGCCCTAACAGCGGACGACGGAAATTGCAGCCGTCAAATACAGCCACTGGATCCTAACGATAACAGCTGCGTTGCGATCCTGAACTAGCACTACTGTTTATATAATATCACGTCCTCATTTATTGTGACGCAGGGAAACCAAACACGGGATTGATATGCATCTGCATTGCTTCTGACAGGTGGCAGTTCCATCTCAAATCGAACAATCCGGTACACTTGATGTCTCGAATGAACGGGAAAAAATATATGTTGAAGCCATCGGTGAGTTAGGAGAAATAAACGCTTTCCGAATTCTCTGCGCTGCGCGGTTCGGGAAATAGGAGAGGGGGAAAAAACTGCCTCTCATAAGGCGACGTCGTCGCGAGCGGGTTTGAGCGTTCGCTACAAGGCCATTTCTTCTCGCATTATAGTAATTTCTTGATCTGGCTTTAGACCACTTAAGGCACAATAGGATCCTTCGTTGGGAGTGCTGTACCGGTTTTTGTTTGTCTGCAAAAAAATATCAAAGTTGACTCAAAGTGCCGAAAAACACCATATTCACTGCAGCTTTGCGGATGATGTACAAAACGGATAAGACTGAGCTTTATGCCGTTTAATTTGTCATTCATAGGGCTATCGAATGATGTATAATTTGTTGCTGTACTCTGTAAGGAACGTAAGCGATACCTCTTTCAGTTGAACCATACCACCGAAAAATGACGAATTTCGGAAGCCTTTATCTAAAAAACCCCAACAAAAACGTACCTCGAAAATTTTATATGTTGTAGGTAGTTCCTTAGACTATGCACAGAAGTAAAATCAAAATTCGGACTTGATCGGTAGGCGCACTATGATTTTTTTGCCAGCCCTATACGCGGAGCGCATTCAAGCGGAGACACCGTGTCCCGCGTGTTGCAAAATCGTATTTTACAAAGGGACTTTCAACCTCTGTCTTCATATAAAAAGTAATTGCTGTCATTTGGAACCATTCTGAGGTTTCAAGGTTTCCTTCTCAAGGTTCTGAGCGTTTGCGTTCATTACAATGGTGTAATCGCTGAATCTAGATTGTGGAGCAACCAGATGTACTCGCATTTTTTGCGGGATGTCACACATGCATTGCAAGTGCTGGGAGCCTGGGAAGAGCAGAATGATTTTACATCTTTGTAAGAGGCATATCTGTTCGGGGTTATTCTAAACAAGCACATTTACTGTACGCATTATGGCAGGAGGGACGCAGTGACTTCCAGTATTCTTTGAAACATTTCCTTTCCTACGGCCCCATGACCTCGGACGGGGGAAATTGCACTGAGGAAAATGTTGTAGTGTCATACGCACACATGCAAGGCTAAGTCATGGTGCCCTTTGTGAACCTTGCCGAAACAGCCCGACTGGCGCCGCTGTCTAATATGTTATTCGGTTCGACATGCTGCGACCATGCGAAGGTCCTGATCGCACTTACTCCCTGAAGACACCTTGCGCAAAGTTTCGCCTACACACAGGAGACGCTTCACTGACTTCTCGACTACAGAAGTGCATGGAGTGCCCTTCTACAGAGTGTGCGACGACACCTGCATTACTGTAGTGTGTCGTCCTGGTATCACACATACCTCAATGGCCTCTTTGTTGTACAGTGCTGATCGCGTTGATTTCGCTGACTACCGCCTCATACACAAGAAAAAAGTGCTACAGACAAAGGATTTTCGCTTTGCTTCGGAAATCGGCGTAGCTGCCATAAAGACTGTGGTTCCAGCAGATCAAGCCGAAGGCGTAACAGAAATGGGCCAGCTATGCAGAAGCTGCTTCAAGTACTTCACAGCAAAGGTGGCTGAATCACACAACACGCGGCAATGTTGTCCACATTTGAAAGAAAATCTGACAAGAACCTGCCATCAAAAGTAACATTAAGGAAAGTGGCTTCCACAACGGCCCAAAGCAGTTCATGACACGAGCACTCTCATCCACCCGGAATGATCTGCATAACTTAGTTACCTTCTTACCTTCGTCACCTTGTCTTCTTTGCTGTCAAGTTCTTGTTATTCTGTGTACTGTAAATATGCTTCGAAATGATCACCGTGGACAAATATACCTCTTATAAAGACGCAAAAGTATTCTAAAGCTTTCTGTTCTTCACGGGCTCCCAGCACTGCATGTGTGTCATCCCGCAAAAAATGTGAGCACATATGGTTGCTCCACAATCTATATTTTGCGATTACAACACTATTATGAACGCAAGCGCTCAGAACGGTTTCAAATGATAGCAATTACTTTTTATGTGAAGACGGAAGTTGAAAGTACCTTTGGAAAATTCGATTTTGCAACACGCGGGACACGGTGCCACGGCTTGAATGCGCTCCGCGTATAGGTCTGGCAAAAAATTCACAGTGCGCCTACCGATAAAGTCCGACTTTTGATTTTTCTTCTGTGCATAGTCTAAGGAACTACCTACAACATATAAAATTTTCGAGGCAAGTGTTTGGTGGGATTTTTTAGATAAAGGCTTCCGAAATTCGTCATTTTTCGGTGGTATGGTGTTACTGAAAGAGGTATCGCTTACGTTCCTGACAGAGTAGAGCAACAAATTATACATCATTCGATAGCCACATGAATGACAAATTAAACGGCATAAAGCTCAATCTTATCCGTCTTGTACATCGTCCGCAAAGTTGCAGTGAATATGGTGCTTTTCGGCACATTGAGTCAACTTTGATATTTTTTTGTAGACAAACAAAAATGGACACAGCACTGCCAACGCAGGATCCTATTGTGCCCTAAGTGGTCTAAAGCCAGATCAATAAATTTCTATAATGCGACAAGAAATAGCCTTGTAGCGAACGTTCAAACCCGCGCGCGACGACATGGTCTGGGAATTTTTTCCTTCTCTCCTACTTCCGGAACCGCGCAGCGCAGCGAATTCGGAAAGCGTTTATTTCTCCTAACTCAGCGATGGCTTCAACATATATTTTTTTCCCGTTCATTCGAGACATCAAGTGCACCGGATTGTTCGATTTGAGATGGAACTAGCCAGGTGTAACAGATATGCAGCTTACGCATGCTTTACAAAGTGGATCTGGAAATACCTTGGTACAAGGAATACGAGTCAGATACCAGGATGTGTTGTTCGCACAATGCGGAACCTGTTCACCTGTGCACGTGTTTTTTGCTCATTTCACACTGGTAAGTTCATGAGACCGTACTGGCTCACATTTTGGTTCAGTGTAGGGGTTGTGAGTAACAGACACATCACGCTGAATAAAAAAGATGTGGAAATGACTTAAAATTTTCAAAAATACCGAGATGTGCATAAGAAATGTGCAAGATGGAACAGCAGTGTGTATTAGTTTTACAGGTGGTTTAAAATTTTGTCATGTGTAGTGCACCTTATTTTTGCTCATTTCGCACCGGTGTGTTCATGAGTTCAAATACTGATCCATGTTTTGATTCAGTGTAAGGGGTTGCGAGCTAACGCATCCATCACGTTGAATAAAAAAGATGTGGAAATGACTTAAAAATTTCAAATAATGATATGTGCATAAGAAATGTGCAAGATAGAACAGCAGTGTGTATTAGTCTTACAGGTAGTTTCAAATTTGGTCGTGTGAAGTGCACCTTATTTTTGCTCATTTCACACCGGTGTGTTCATGAGTTCAAATACTGATCCATGTTTTGATTCAGTGTAAGGGGTTGCGAGCTAACACATCCATCACGTTGAATAAAAAAGATGTGGAAATGACTTAAAAATTTCAAATAACGATATGTGCATAAGAAATGTGCAAGATAGAACAGCAGTGTGTATTAGTCTTACAGGTGGTTTCAAATTTGGTCGTGTGAAGTGCACCTTATTTTTGCTCATTTCACACCGGTGTGTTCATGAGTTCAAATACTGATCCATGTTTTGATTCAGTGTAAGGGGTTGCGAGCTAACACATCCATCACGTTGAATAAAAAAGATGTGGAAATGACTTAAAAATTTCAAATAACGATATGTGCATAAGAAATGTGCAAGATAGAACAGCAGTGTGTATTAGTCTTACAGGTGGTTTCAAATTTGATCGTGTGTAGTGCACCTTATTTTTGCTCATTTCACACCAGTGTGTTCATGAGCTCATATACTGACCCATGTTTTGATTCAGTGTAAAGGGTTGCGAGCTAACACATCCATCACGTTGATTTATAAAAATGTGGAAATGACTTAAAAATTTCAAAAATACCGAGATGTGGATAAGAAATGTGCAAGATAGAACAGCAGTGTGTATTAGTCTTACAGGTGGTTTCAAATTTGGTCGTGTGTAGTGCACCTTATTTTTGCTCATTTAACACCGGTGTGTTCATGAGCTCATATACTGACCCATGTTATGATTCAAGGTAAAGGGTTGCGAGCTAACACATCCATCACGTTGAATAAAAAAGATGTGGAAATGACTTAAAAATTTCAAATAACGATATGTGCATAAGAAATGTGCAAGATAGAACAGCAGTGTGTATTAGTCTTACAGGTGGTTCCAAATTTGGTCGTGTGAAGTGCACCTAATTTTGGCTCATTTCACACCGGTGTGTTCATGAGTTCAAATATTGATCCATGTTTTGATTCAGTGTAAGGGGTTGCGAGCTAACACATCCATCACGTTAAATAAAAAAGATGTGGAAATGACTTAAAAATTTCAAAAATACCGAGATGTGCATAAGAAATGTGCAAGATAGAACAGCAGTGTCTATTAGTCTTACAGGTGGTTTCAAATTTGATCGTGTGTAGTGCACCTTATTTTTGCTCATTTCACACCAGTGTGTTCATGAGCTCATATACTGACCCATGTTTTGATTCAGTGTAAAGGGTTGCGAGCTAACACATCCATCACGTTGAATAAAAAAGATGTGGAAATGACTTAAAAATTTCAAATAACGATATGTGCATAAGAAACGTGCAAGATAGAACAGCAGTGTCTATTAGTCTTAGAGGTGGTTTCAAATTTTATCGTGTGTAGTGCACCTTATTTTTGCTCATTTCACACCAGTGTGTTCATGAGCTCATATACTGACCCATGTTTTGATTCAGTGTAAAGGGTTGCGAGCTAACACATCCATCACGTTGAATAAAAAAGATGTGGAAATGACTTAAAAATTTCAAATAACGATATGTGCATAAGAAATGTGCAAGATAGAACAGCAGTGTGTATTAGTCTTACAGGTGGTTTCAAATTTGGTCGTGTGAAGTGCACCTTATTTTTGCTCATTTCACACCAGTGGGTTCATGAGCTCATATACTGACCCATGTTTTGATTCAGTGTAAAGGGTTGCGAGCTAACACATCCATCACGTTGAATAAAAAAGATGTGGAAATGACTTAAAAATTTCAAATACCGATATGTGCATAAGAAATGTGCAAGATAGAACAGCAGTGTCTATTAGTCTTACAGGTGGTTTCAAATTTGATCGTGTGTAGTGCACCTTATTTTTGCTCATTTCACACCAGTGTGTTCATGAGCTCATATACTGACCCATGTTTTGATTCAGTGTAAAGGGTTGCGAGCTAACACATCCATCACGTTGAATAAAAAAGATGTGGAAATGACTTAAAAATTTCAAATAACGATATGTGCATAAGAAATGTGCAAGATAGAACAGCAGTGTGTATTAGTCTTACAGGTGGTTTCAAATTTGGTCGTGTGAAGTGCACCGTGTACCAATTTGCACAATTTCACAATTTCAATTTGCACAATTTCACGGTACTGCAGATAGACATCCCAGTCCACGTTTCCTTCTAGGACGTGGTAGAAGATGAAAAAGGCATAGCTTTTGACTTGCTGTTCCTTTTATACTTTGTACTTCTCCAGTGTTCATGAGTGAAATTGACACAGGCTTGTTGTGCATGCCATGATGCTTGTACTGAAAGTTGTCAATCACACTGAAGTGCTCTTTCAGGAGCACCTCCGAAGACAGCAAAGAATTTAGCACAGCCTTGAGGACAACATTTATGCCTCCTTCTAGCACATCGTCCATTATGTCTGGGAGGAGCTGGCTTGTGACATCGAATCCACTAAGTGCAAGCAGGCAGGACCGTTCCTTCACTCCATAGAGCTTTACATTTTCTGGGCTCAGTCCTACAGCAGATATGTGACTCTTGTGTGTCTCTGCAGTCCTCAATGTGCAGCGAGATTCATCTTTTAGCAATGATAGGTTAGTGCATCTCGCAAGGCAGTGACGGCACACGCGACCTGCAGTGAAGCAACAACTGAAGCCTCCGAGCCTGTTCAGAGACAGGTTGTCGCCGCAAAATACGATGACAGTTACTTTGAAGTGAACAGGTGAACCATCCAACATAACATCAAATCCATTTGACTGGATGGAATTAAGGTCAGCAATTAGTGGCTCCATTATTTTGTGGAGGCTGTACTCCTACAGAAGTGCATACTTGACGATAAGAACAAGATATATTGAGCTTAGTCTGGACCTGTATCTTGGGGGCAAATCAAGCAGGCTTACATACACAACATGAACTTTGTGTGCACCACGTGCTGCGCCAATAGGATTCACCACTTCTAATTCGTCAGTGTAGAGCAACAAGAGGAGAGTTCGAGCAACACTTTCCTGAATCAGTGTACGGGTTCGCACAAAGTCTCCATCACAGACGTCACTGAAGACATGGCCATCTGAGCATTCCTTAGCCAGGTACCACAAAAAGTTGCAGCAACGTTGTCTAAATGTCAGCTTGTAACATTGCTCAGATGTTGCTAATGTCCGCAACTCTAACGTTACCTGCAACGTTTATTTGCAACATTACTGCAACATTCATTGTAAACATCACATCAACGTATGCATCTGTGATATCCTCTCAACATAAATTTTGCAACGTTTCAGTAATGTACGTGTGCAACATTACAACAATGTATGAATTTATAGCATTTCATCAATATGGTATTTGTCCAAGATCGTTGATTGGGAATGGGAAATTTTGTTCACAGTCAATGAGAACTGTGAATGCGACATCCACTTTAACCGAATGAGATTTCTGGGCTATTTTGAATTGGACTATTCACCAGTAAGGCAGCTTTATTTATTTATTGCAAAATACCCTGCAGCGCCGGGGGGCATTAGAGCAGGGGAAGGGGATATACATCACGAGAAAAAAAAAGGAATACAGAAATCGTGGACAGAATGAAGAAAACACACTAATCTCGCATGGATCTCAATTTAGATAAAAAGACAGAGTCGTTTTGGGCAGACACAACTTCACGCGGCAGTAAATTCCATAGTGGGATTGTCTCACAGAAGAAGGACTGTTTAAAGACAGATGTGTCAAACCGGTACGGCTCTATCTTTTTGGAGTGATCAACCCTCGATGACATGAAAACAGGTGAACGGAGAAACATAATTGCATTGAGGCCAGTGTCACCACTGTGAATGTCAAACATTAATTTAAGCCGGCAGTGCTTCCTACGCAGCTCTAATGACTCCCAGTCTAATGCTTTAACCAACTCAGAGGAACGAGTCTCCATGGAATAGTTGCCCGTAACAAATTTAGCGGCTATATTCTGTACACACTCAATTCTTTTACGCAGATACTCTTGGTGCGGGTCCCACACAGCAGAAGCATATTCTAAAATAGGAAGAACGTATGCGTTATAGACTGTTTCCCTTACTGTCGGTGGAGTATTTTTAAAGTTGCGCCGGATAAAAAACAACGTACGGCTGGCCTTGGAAACAACTTGATTAACCTGTCCCTCCCAGTGCAAATTTGACTGAAACGTAACACCCAGATACTTGTACTCACTGGTTGCAGAAATGGGGGTAGATCCTATAACGTAAGTATGTGAAATTGAGCGATGGGGGCGGTTAAAGTGCATTACATTACATTTTGATGCATTCAGTGCCATCTCCCACCTATCACACCACTCGTAAACGCGGTCAAGGTCACTTTGAAGGATTCTTCTGTCATTCCCGTCCCTAATTTTGCGATATACGATGCAATCGTCTGCAAACAACCGAATATTGAATTCAATGTTACTCGTTATGTCATTAATGTATATTAAAAAAAGTAAAGGGCCTAACACTGACCCTTGTGGTACCCCTGACGTAACACGAGACCAACGAGACGAAGTACTATTAACAACAACGCGCTGCATCCTGTTAGTGATGTAATTTCTTAACCACCTGAGCACCAATGGGTCCAGACCTAACTTTTCTAATTTATGGTACAACAGGGTATGGGGCACGGTGTCGAAGGCTTTACGGAAGTCCAAGAACACACAGTCTGTTTGAAAGCCCTCGTCCCACGCCTGGTGATATACTGTATAGTATTCACAATTCTCATTGAAAGTGAACAAAATTTCCCATTCCCAATCAACGATCTTGGACAAATACCTATTGAAAGAAAACCGAATTTAGTGGGTTTCGATGAGAAATCACTGAAATGTCAACGGGAACGAAATCGAGCAGAAAGCATGTTTTAGTTGTAAAAAGAAATTACACTGGATGCCGTTTCTGTGTTAACATTTATTCTTACACATAACAATACAGTAGATGTGAAAATACTACAAGTGGGAGATATAACGGTGAAAGCTATTTCAGATTATTTTATATGTTTAAAATTTTATGAGGGAATATTCACCAAGCAGTTGAAAATCGCTAGCAAGACATAGAAACAACAAGAGTAGAAACCTGATTCACCACTTACATGTTCTGAAAGCATTCTGTCCATCACCAACACACACACGTCGATCAACGACGAGTAAATTTATAGGGATGTGTCCCCAATGTCTGAATCAGTCCTGACGAAAAAAAAATAAAAAAAGAACTTGAAGACTTGAAGCATTGAGTTCTGTCGTGCTCTTGTGTTTCGTAGGCGATTCGCGATAGCCGATCCAGCTTCCGTTTCTTGGGTGAAAATTAACGCCATCCAACTTCAGTGAGATTCCGTTTTGACCACCTCTGACAAATCCCGACGCACCTATGCCAGCCGCGTCGCACAAGCATAACCTTCAAGAAACAGAATTTCAAAAGATGTTAGCACAGCAGCATGCCAGTGTGAGTAGGCGTCAAAATACATTACATACCGTTGCTCACAGCGTGGGCGATAACACTCTGATGCACATCTCGCTCTCGTCCCATCAGCGGTCGTATTGCCTACGAGCAGTGGTAAAACCATGAGAAACGACGTAGAAACAACGGGAATGCTTGACACATCAACTACATACCTTAGAAACGGATGAAATCCTCAAAATGAAGAAACGAATGACGCAAACTGCTTGTCAGACACATCAAACACATCGCATAACCGAACACTCCGACATTTCGTAGCAGACTGACCGTTGAGGTTCGCCAGATGCCAGACTCGTCTCCCGCCAAAACAGATTCAGAAAATAGCCCAAACATGGCCAACGCACGCCAACGCGTAAAAGAAAAAATAGCCAAAAGCGTTTTCATTACTCTGTTCACAAAACCGGGAGAATATGCAACGTGCACATGGGGGCGGGGGGGGGGGGGGATATCGGTTTATTGCAAAGAGAAAAAAAACAAAGAAAGAGGGGAAAGGTTAGCCTGGCTCCAAAAGCCGACCCGCGTAAAACAAAGAAAAAAGAGAAAGAAAAGAGGCGCAGTCACAGGCTCAGCGCGAGCCCTGTGTCAGTCAGTTCGGATCGGTGAGGCCGAGGCCATGGGTTATGAGAAGCGCACAGGCATAAAATCATGATTTATGGATACATTAGTTGGCTTATTTGTAAACTTGTGCAGGAAGGCGTCGGATGGCACAAGGTATTTATTTTATTTTTTTCAAATCCGTGTTAGCGCCGCGAAGCAACTGTGGCTATGAGTGGCGACTAAGTCTTTACAGAAACGTATATTTGTCCACAGAGCGAATTTCACGTGAAGAATGTTCTCAAGCCTCATCTCATAGTCTCATAAAATAAAGTTGTTCCTGTTATTCTTATTCGTAGGCTTTTGTTTCATCAACTGATTTGGCTGAATATGCGTTCGACTGCCGCGTTAGACAGTGGTAAGCAAAGAAGGCTTAGACTGAGACCTGACAGTATCGGAAACATCTACCGTGTTACTGAAGTGTGCACAGACCTGTTAGTCTTTAATATTCCAACAGCATTAGTTTTGGGGCTTTCGATAATGGAACACCAGCGAGCCCAAGGCACTACATACTGTCTCCAGTTCGTGCACGTAGTTCAAGCTCAGCACTTTCAGAAGAACAATAAAGTTGCCTAGAATTGGTTCCTTTGACCTTGGAAATTCTGACTGTACACGAACAAAGGCTGTGTTGCAGTATCACCTCCTGTCCGCCACAGGATCACCGCATTCCGAAAAATGGTTTCGACATATGTGTTTTCGTATCTGTTCATATCTATTCTGCTGCCCATTACCACGTCCGACCTGGGAACGCAAAGGAACATTTACCTTTTTTAGTCTTCGACAGACGGCAGTGCATTATGTGGCGAAACACAAATGCGTGTCTGCCACGTGCTTATAAAACGCAAAAGCTTTAATAGAGTGTAGAGAAGAGGGGTGACCTTGGTGGCAATCGTTGTGTGTTGTCGCCCGAGAGCACGTGGGCGTGAAACGCTGGAATAGCCCCTAAATAGCCAAATAGCCAAGATGAAAAACACCCTGCCAACTGTCACAAAATCTATCCCAATTTGGCGGTTTATAGCCCAATCTGGCAACCCTGCCGTTGACGACTGTCGAACGCTGCACTTACGTGCAGAAACAACGGCTTAAAGTAAGAGGCGTAATACGAAGTTAGCACGGTATTATGTATCGTACCTTTGAGGATATGTTCACAAACATTTGAAATAACACGAACTATTTTCATCGCGGACGAGCCACTATTGGTGCGGCACAGAAACGTGTTGTGTTACAACGCGCCCTGTTCGGAGGTTCGGAATTCCGAATTGGCGACCGTCCGCGGCCAGCCTTCGACAACATCGGCCAACGGCCTGCTCAACTGAGAATAAAGTTTAATTTCAGATTTACGTTTAGTTTTCACTTGCAATACTTTGCGATACCATGCGTATTCTGGAATATCCTTAGAATTGAACGGGTTCATGAAAGTAGTTAATTTGCTACGCAGACATACGGCGTTCTTCTTAATGATATTATAAATTAATTTGAGAATATGATGTACCATTTGTCGCCATTACACCCTTTGGCGCCTCACTTATTGTATTGGTGGCTCTGCAAGATGTTGGATCCCATTAAATCAATTGGAAATCCCATTCTCATTGATACATAATAGGCCAATTCCTCCATTTTAAAATGTTGCAATGTTAGCTGTGTGAAACGTAACAGGAATGTTCTGAGGGAATAATTAGCCAACGTTTCTGATGCAACGTAGCGGTGTTGTTTCGTTTTGTTGAAAACGTAACGTTTCTAAAGCAACGTACCATCCATGTCTCTTTTGTGTTGAACATGTAACGTTTCCAGGAGAACGTTGCAATAACGTCATATTTTTGTTGGAAATGTTGCTCTCACGTCGGACACATTCAGGCAACGTTGCTGAAACGTTTTGTGCTACCTGGGTACTGTATTTGGGCAGTGCTGAGAGAATGTGTTCACCCAAGTCTGTTGGCATTAAGTTTGTCAGTAAGTCCTGAATTGGGACATAATAGAACACATGCCTGCCTGACCAACCAGTGATTTTCTCATTCAGGTTGATTTCTTTTGGTTCGACAAAAGGAAAGTTGTCTATCACGTACTTCAGTCGTACATGCTCAGACCTAATCACGTCCCATATCATGTCAATCGCGTAATTCGACAACGCTGATAACACATCATGACACGGATCCACTGTTACCCTGTCACTTGACATGAGCATTTCAAGATATGTTCTAAATGCTTCTAAAAGTAGCTCCAGGAGAATTTGCATGTGCTTGAATATACCTTCACACACAGATGTTTGAAGCATATGTTTTTCAGTCACTTTCAAGCTGAAGAGAACAAGGTGTCTCTTCAGTTTGTTGAACATGTTGCTCATGTACTCCGTAGGGCTGCACGTTTCATTGCAGTTTGTGCTCGGTGACCTTGATTCAGCATCTGGCTGGGCAGAGATAGGCTGCGCTGCATCTGCGGATGTACCGTCGTCTGTCCTTGACTGTCCACTACTTCTCGTTGGTGGTACGACATCCCTGTGCTTCCCCTGTACGTGCTTCTTGTACGCATCTTGTACTTCTTGAAAGTATTGCTGCAGCCGTTGATCCCGCATGTAATGCTGAAGCCTCTTTCATGCGAATGCTCCAGTGCAATGTGATTCTGACTAACTGAAACACGGGGGAGAAGTATGCGCACCTTGAACACGTGTACATCTTTGCTGCTACACTTGGTCAGTGTACTCACTCTTCAGATTCAAGAGGCTAAATGAGTTAGAGAGGCTACTGCAGCGGATTACGCGAACACCATACCGAAATGTGCAACGTATCGGTCGGAAACTCCAACAACAAGCGTGTGTCGCAGCACCACCGCCGCCGTCGCAGTGTCGGCAAACATCGTCGCCGCCAGTCCTACCACTTTTCCCAAGTTCTGAACTAATCCACAGTAATCCAGGATAACACGTTCTTTGATTGAAAGATGAATCTGAGTAATAATTCTCAGCCTTAGCTATAGCAACAACACGCTCATACCTCAACAGTTCAGGGTAACTTTTCAGTGAAGTTGAAGACCCTGCACGTAAAAGTTCAATAACAAAATAAGGTTAGCGAAGATATTCCAAAAGCCGGGCGTCATAACTGGAGAATGAAAATTGTCACCGACTTAACGCTACGGGAAATAACAATTTATTTAGACGTTTAGACGAGGGCGACGGCTTGATGGTTTCTTTCGACGTGGTGTCCGTTTTCACAAACGTTCCGACTGCTCTCGCGGTGAGGGTCGCCGAAAAGTGGCTCCGTGATGATGCCACCCTCAGTGCACGTACTTCTCTGACTGTGGAAGACATTATTGTCCTGCTGCGTTTTTGCCTTAGACAGACATACTTCACGTTCAATCAGGACGCACACAACCAAGGCACATCCTGAGGACGTCCATAAGATATCACCAACTGGATAATCAGACGTCCATAAAATATCCCGAATAGTCCGACTGACATACTACGGGACATCATTCGTACTGCCATTGCAACAGCCTGGGACTTGATTTGGGCAATCCTCGTGGCGTCCTTTATGACATTTGCAGGATGATTTTCTGGGTGTTTCAGGATGTTTTCCTGGGCGTTCCAGGACGTTAATGTAGTATGCCCCCTCCCCCTTATGCTATATATACACCTTATAATGCAAGCTGCTCCATCACACATGCCTGTTCACAGTGACTAGAAAGTTTATTCAATATTCTATGCTTCCATAGAAAAGTTACCAAGGGTTACTCATAAGGCAAACCTGCCCAGGCACTTCAGTAGACAAAAAATAGAACTGCTTCCATCTTAACATCAGGATATTACAGGGTAGTGTAAAGGATAGCACAAACACAACTGCCACCAAGCAATGTTGAGGCATCTTTTAGGCAGGCAATAGTACCGAAGCACATTTCCCACAAACTGTATAATGCAATGACAACTACTGCCTAAGTGACAGGAAACAATGGCACTTTTGATACCTCATTGCGTTTGATGCTATCTGTTTCATCACAGCTTGTGAAGTACTTCAAAGGTCCTACTCTTGTCAATACACTTGAATGTCAGACACTTCAGTAGACAAAAATAGAACTGCTCCCATCTTAACATCAGGATATCACAGGGTAGTGTAAAGGGTAGCACAAACACTAACTGCCACCAAGCAAAGTTGAGGCATATTTTAGGCAGGCAATAGTACCGATGCGCATTTCCCACGAACTGTATAATGCAATGACAACTATACTGCCTAAGCGACAGGAAACAATGGCACTTTTGATACCTCATTGCGTATGATGCAGTCTGTTTCATCACAGCTTGTGAAGTACTTCAGAGGTCCTACTCTTTTCAATGCACCATACGCATTGTGCTTATTTCAAGCATTCTGAACACAGTTACCTCAAAATACCATACATGGGATAAATTGAAATAAGTCAGTAAGTCTAAATGTTCATCACAAAGTAGTCAAAAAATTGAAGATTGAACTGCACATTTGAAGAAAAAAAAAAGGTTCATTGAAATATCTAATTTGCCATAAGATCTACCAACATGGTAGTCATCAGGAAAGAGGTACTTTCACCTAGCTGGCTAATGAATTGTTATACTTTAAGTAACAATTTTAAATTAATAATTGCATGTACAGGGCATGTTTTTTAATGCTACTTATGCCTGTCTGAATATTCAGTGCAGCTAGAGGAAACACCCTGTACAGCTGCATTAAAAGCACTTTGAACACGTTTCCTTTAACAAAGTCTCGCAAAATATATGCTCCATAAATATTAAAAAATATCACAGGTAAAATGGCTTAGGAGTAGCCGCAATAGGGATAAAAGATAAATATGTTGAAAAAGTTCTCAAGCTAACTTCACTTAAGAAGCTCAATGAAAAAAAGAAAAACACCAGCCAATGTTCGTGCAAGAGGGTCACGACATTTCGAAGCCTACTGGCTCCTTCTTGTGGGCCACGATTCGAAGCTAGGGAGAATCGCTCACACTTATACATGAGTGGTCATTTTTTTTATTTTCACTTTCTATGCGGAGGTTTTTGACCTACAGACTGTGTAGTGTTCCTATTGACAGTTGAATGTTTGCGTGTTGAATGTGCCACAACTCAATGAGCAGTCGCCGACACTGGCATTCCCAAAATCAATGACGTGGTTTCCACCTGACAGTGTTAAGATAAGGCGCTTTGCTTCATGTCATACTTCCTGACGTTGTTTATGTAATCTTTGCGAGAAGTTCTTAGCATACCCGATATAAGCAACAGCACATTCTGCACATGGAATCTCAATGAAATCGTGGAACAGCTAATGCTGTGGGCTACAGCACAAAAACAAAGTGTGACATGAAACAAAGTGCATTAGCTGAACACTCTCGAACGAAAGATCATGTCATTGATTTCAGGAATGCCAATATCTCAGGCTGCGGCTGCTCACTGAGTCCTGGCACGTTCAATCGACACCCAGTCGCACTGCCCAGTCTATGTTAATGGCCTGGGCCATGTGATAGAAAAAACGGCGAATACTCTTGTATAAAAGTGTCTCTCCCTGGCTTCAAATGCCACCCCTGAGAAAGGAGCCAGTAGACTTAGAAACGGCAGTACCTCTCTTGGTGTTAGTCTTTTTCCCGAAATTGAGTTTATCCCAACCAGACACATTTGTGCCTAACATGTTCACCTTCAAGTCGTTACATTTATGAATAATCCACACTGGCATAGGTGAAACTGTCTCGTTTTCAAACTGTGTGCTTCAAAATCAGTTCAAACTCTCATAAACATCGCAAAGGAATGTGGCCAGACTAGAAATAAAACCAGAAGTTGACACAACTAAAATGTAAAAATGAATGCCGTGTACGAAAAACTGCACTTTCACAGGTACGTTTTTTTTTGTGGCGCGCTCAGTCCTGTTGTGAAGGTGGATGGTCAGTCACTGCTCGCTTGCTGGTGCAGCGTTCTTTTGCGTGACGGAGCCACGTCTTGATTACGCTCTCCACTTCATACCTAGTGGCTGCAGAGAGCCTGATGTTCTTCCTCACGGCACCTGAAAAAGGACAACCAGTTCAACGCTCAAAACGAAGACCAATAGCTAAAACCCCTGGAATTCTGTTGCGTAAAATAATTCCGCAAACTCAAGTTAAGAACTGTGCATGTGTTCACAAGCAAGAAACACGACATATGCCCATTTCTGCAACCATAAGACATATAGCAAGTATGCTTTCAGCATCTTTTGTAACACGAAGCGCTGGAGCGTCGACGCTGTCTGCTCGTCAGAGCGGAGGTGCCACGCGGATGCTTGTCCGTAGCCTCCTATATACTTCAATGCCTGCCCAGTCGAGGCGGAACGGCCGTTCAGCGCACTATGCGGCGATGGCGCCACATGCCAGGGGTTGTGATGATCATATCGCTGCGCTTGCTGGCTCGTGATGTTTGACTTGATACCTCAAATTAAATGAACAGCATAGAAATTTCCCAGTTTACATCTATAGTGACAGGCTTGCAAGCAGATGAGAGTATAGGTTGACACCAGACAGACAGAACAAGCTGGCAGGCAGACGACACTGCAGTCACGCGCGAAACCGAAACGTCACGCGCCAGAAAACAGAGCGATATGATCATCATACCCCGTCTATGTGGCGCCACTACAGTGGACGGCCGGTTCGCGTGGGTTCCGCTTCGACTGGGCAGGCATTGAAGTATATAGGAGGCTATGGCTTGTCAAACTGTGGGTTTCCAAGCAAACGATGTGGCTGTCCTCCGCTAGCAACTGCTCTATTTCCTAAAAGGTGAGTGGCCTGCCATCGTCCAGCGAATAACGCAATTAAGCAAGCATACTAACATTTCCCATTATATGCGAGCAGTAAAAATTTGAGTGAGAAGTGGAGAAGCATACGAAGAACTGTGCCTGTGTTACTGGTGGTGGTTTGAAAAATAAATATAGCCCTGATTACTGGGAACCCAATTGTGCTGACACACATTACCTTGGTGTTCTGGATTAACTGGTGGGTAATTTCACGCAGAATCAGGCAGGGTGGCCCGGTCAACCTCTCGAATTTATTTCTTTCAACCATATAATAAAGCCTTGCTACTAGGAGGCATATTGGCGCTTAAAGTAGTTGAAAATAATTGGTGGTTATTTTTTTTGTGAATCATAATTCTGATATGGGCATTTCGACCATTGCGCTTCCTACGAAGTTTGAATTTTTTTTTCACATTATCAGGGGTGGATAACATTGCCTTCTAAGTTCCGAGGATTCTAACGTTTGCCTTTGAGCAGATCTTGAAGCTGCCTCATTTGTAAAATATGGCATATTTTGAGAACCTCACTGGTCCTCTCCCAGTTGTGATACCAAAAGTAATCTACAACATTGTGTTCGTCTCGAAGTGCCCTTTATCATAGCAAGTGCATCGTATTGTGATTTGGGGCAAGTCTTTTTGTGAGGGGTGTCTATCAAAAATGCGTAAAATCAACAACACACATCCCATATATTCCCACTCGTGACATCGTTCATTTTACTCGCAAATGTTCTTCATGACGACTCAAAACAACACATAAAAATTTTGCTTCAGAGGTAGTCGAAGTTACGTTTGTAACTCAACATCACTCACAGCATAACTTCGACCATCTCTAAAGCAATTTTTGATGTGCTGTTTTGAGTCGTCATGTGGAACGTTTGTGAGTAACATGAACAATGTCATGAGTGGGAAAAGGATGCGTGCTGTCGAATTTATGCAGTTTCGGTAGATACCGTCACAAAAAACTGTTGAGTGCGTCGCACCAAACCCCAATACGATGTACTTGATATGATAAGAAAGGGCATTTTGAGACGAACACAATGATGTAGATTACTTTTGGTTATCACAACTGGGAGACGACTAGTAAGGTTCCCAAAATGTACCATATTTTACACATCAGGCAACTTTGTGATTTTATCTCCTCAAAGGAAAACCTTAGAATATTCTAGACCTAGGATACAAAGCTGCCCTCACCTGACAATACGTGGAAATTCAGCTGGATATGTCGCATAGTTATGAAGATACTCGTTGTTAAACTTTGTAGGAAGCGCAATGGTCGAAATGCCCACATCTGAATGATGATTCATTAAAAAATAACCACCAATTATTTTCAACTACGCTCAGCCCCAATATGCCTCCTAGGGACAAGGCTTTAATATATGTTTGAAAGAAAAAAAATTGGAGAGGTTGATTGGTCCACCATGCCTGGTTCGGCGTGAAATCACCCTGGTACAGCATGTGACATTGCTTGTCTGGAATCGACAGCTTGTGGTTTATCCTGTCTGAAACCTACAGGTGGTGCAAGAAAAATTCTTCTGACTAATAAACACGTACGGCATGCTTCCCAGTAAGTGTATGTTAGTCGAAAGAAACAATCTTGCGATGCCTGGAGATTCCAGGCCAGATAAACAGCAAACTGTCGATTTCAGACAAGTATGTTGCAAGCCCTGCACTACTATGAAATCTGACACAGCAAGGCTGGCAGACTTATTTTCGGCATGGTTCTGGACAGTTTCAGATCAACTGACACTGCGAAAGCAGTGTGCCGCACCAGTACCTCAAAATGACGCCCGTCTTATTTGGCTTCCTTTAAGTGTATCTTTTTTGCATTGTGCACGCGAAAAGAAAAGAAAAGCCATTTGGAGAACAGACAGCAGCAGGACTAGACTGCTTCATGAGTGTGAACGTTATTTAAAGGTGATCATCCATTTCTCTCGCTAAACGGAGGACAGGGCCACTAAAAACGTCAATGCAAACGTCAGCAGTATCGATCAGTATTCGATTTTTGGCACAGCGGAACGTGAACTCAACAGCAACAAAATCCAAGTAAAGCGAACCCAAGCCCGTATTTTTTGCTGTTCTACAATCTAATTTGAACAAGGATCAAAGGAACCCTTAACTTTAAGTTATCAGTTAATCCTGCTTCACTAAAGGTACTGATTGTCAGTGAAACATTCGTCACAACAACTAACGTTTGCAAAACAGAATTCACTTCAGTTTTAGCAACCCCTGATCTGGGTTCCAAGACCTAACTGGGCCTAACTTTTCTAAAACCACTGGTATTCCTTATGTTGCATGTACTCCATGGAGTAATATACTCACGGATGATAAGCTGTGGAAGTTTCAGCTCTCCAAATTTCGGCTTGCCCTTCTGACCTAACCAGCTGAATTCAGCTGCAACGTAGTCTGTCAGGAGATACTCAAGTATCTTTTTCGTTGATGGCCTCACTTCGCTGCCCCCAAGCTGAGCAAGCTCTTCAACCTGAAAGTAGAAAATGTTTCAAAAGCTCACCACACTAACACAAAAAAGATTTATTACTGACTTAACACAACACAAAACTGAGACTTTACGTGTCCTACGCGAAAGACTGTGTCCTTGCGGCCTACATTTTCTGCATATATTTAGGGCCTGATTTTTTGGGGTTTTATTCTTCAGCAAAATGTAGTAAATATCGGGTAATATTTTGCTTCAATAATTCGGCTGTAATCGGGCTTAACTGAACCTGATTCAGCCCAATTCTTGTTGAATCGGATAGAACCAGGCATAAGTCTTTGGTTTAGTCAGCATAATACCAGTAGACAGAGACCATGCATGTAAGACGCAGCAGGGTCTCTTGTTTGACCATTTGTATGTGCATGTTTATGAATTTACAAAGGTTTCCAAAGTTCTGTGTTAGCTGTGATGACTTCAGATCCCCCTGGTCCAGCAGTTTTTGGTGAAATATCAGGTAAAACCCTGTTCTTGCAAATTTGATTCGGGGGTAAATATCGGGCGTAGTCTGGTATACCCCCAAGAAGTCAGGCCCTACATATATATTTAGGTTTGCTTTTGTTGAGCAGGAGACGTCTTATGAATGATCTGTTGTTCTTGTATAAGCTGGCCCATAGCCGTAATAACTGCTCTCACCTATTATCTACGCTACGTTTTAATTGTACTATTCGTCTTAGTAGAAAGCTCGTATTATTCTACCCACCAGTTAATGAGCAAATGATCCCTACTTTTCGTATCCAGTTTCTCTTATGGCTTTAACCATCTCGACATTGATATTTCCATGAATCTTCATCAATACAAATGTTCTGCCCATTGTCTATCTTGCAACTGATTATGCTGACTATTTACCGATTGTTATTTTGTTTAATCCTGAATTGATATTCAGCTGCTATTTCAGCTGGTTGTACGTCCTTCATTTCTTATGAATTCAATTGCATATGATATTTTTATAGTGCACTGCCCAGTAGGCTGTTGTCAGCCATTGGTAGGCACGATACAAATAAATCAAAACAAACAAACAATATATTCTAATCACCATGAGCAGAGCCTGAAGGTTTAGGGTTCACCTGTTTATTCCCTGAATTTGCACCCAAAATTGAAGGTTGCCTCTTTAGGGTGAAACTTGAGTTTACCAAGAAAATTGTATTCGCTGAGACCTGCCGATATTGAACTGGAAAACGTGGAACTGAAAAGATGCACACTGGCTTGTTTTGCAGCAAACACAACTATATCACATTGTGTGTCAAACCATCACTGTTCGTTGAATTTCCGCCAAAATTTAGCATAAAGGAAGATTTCTACCTGGAATCTGCATCAATTTACAGCATATTCGTATTTCTCCTATTTTTACCCCCAAGTGCGGAAAAATTACTTCTCACAATCATTTGGCTTGTGAGATAAGCTCATGTATTGATACTAATAGTTTTTGCAGTTTCTGCATAAGTAGCAAAAATGCCTGACAAATGATTCACTAGTACCACAATGCTCGTAGGATTATAGAGTTGGAAAGAAACTATGCAATGCAAAGTAGTAGTTTCAAACTGTGTACACAGAACATAAGCATTTCATGCATTATTGCATCATGCAAAATGTTGGGAATTGAACACATTTTAAGAGCTATGAATGGTGCACGACTACAGCATTTACACGCAGCTCGGATACAACTCCTTGTTGTATTAACGAGCAGCTAGGGAATGTCAGCAGAACTGGTCCCAGGAAGAGCATACTGCTGAACTGTGGTTTGCAATGGAAAGCTAAACACATATAGCATGCTATGCTATTACAATCATTGACTAATTTTTCGGGCATGCTCGATTATTCGGACAAGTTCGCGGACGGGAACAGCGCCCGTGAGTTAATGTACAATAACTTTCAAAATTTCGGCCGCCGCGCAGCCCCAACACTCGATATTTCGGACTCTCTTTGTCCAACCAGCGAGAGTCGCGAAGGGTCACCAGCCCGCGACATGTGCATGATGCAATGCAAAGGTCAAGGTATATCACATATATTCCTTGTGACCCACTGACATCAGATGATCTACATACCAAACGTGTCTCCATATGCTCATTAAGTGAGTCGTTGAAGTCCTCCAGAGCTTCACAGGATGCAAATGGAGTAGATACTAGAGGGGCTTCAGCAACAATGAGGTCTGAATGCACAAGTTGCCTAGACACTTCATGAAGGAGATCGCCTTGCTCCTGCTGTGCAAGTCGCATGATGTGAAGGATCCGCCAAACTTGTTTCTGGAAATCTAGTGCAGTATAGGAAAAGAAAATTCTGAAACAGCTCAGATGTACATTACACGCAAGGGAAGGAACACTTCATCCGGTCAATTACTTCCACAGTTATAGCAACCAGTCAGTTCAGCACCAAATACTTATTCTTAGTTGTTGCCTCTGTTAGTGTCTTTTATGGTACTATCACTAGTTTGCATCAATTGGTTAGCTCTAATTGGTAGTTGGTTAGATGCACAACGTCAAGGCAATGTAAAGTCACCGGTTGCAAACAAGAAGGGCCAACACCAATAAGACAGTGTTCATGCAGTCCACTGCTGACAGTTCCGATATGCTGACACAGCTATAACTCGGCTTTTCGGGCCTACGAAACTCACTATCACAATCATCTGATAAGGCGTGAATTCGGGCCCTGCTACGAGCTCAAGCGAAGGTCGACATGGCGTGTCGGTGAGCTCGATCATGCCGCATATACGTTATTTGGTGAGTGCACCAACATCCGGCATGATCGAGCTCACCGACACACCATGTCGACCTTCGCTTGAGCTCGTAGCAGGGCCCGAACTCACGTCTTATCAGATGATTGTGATCGTGGGTTTCGAAGGCCAGAGACGCCGAGCCATGGACACAGGGAGACCGGCCAGAATCAGTGTATGCACAAGCCAAAGCAGTTGACAAAAACTGAAGTGGTCAGAAATCTAATGAATAGCCCTTCGACACTTTTAGTATTGCAATCCAGAGGCACACAACTGGAAGGACGAATGGCAGCATAGTGACACTTTCGTTGCAAAATTTAGTTCTACACTTCATTTTCGTTGCAGAAGAGCGTGTATGTAATGCAGGGTCTAAAGCCACATGCATGAAACATTTACTTAAACTTGCGATGCCCTTTGGATTAAGCAATTACCTTGGAGGTGACATACCTGACTGTGGCATGACTTCATGCACGCTGGCTCGTTCAGCTGCTAGTTGTCCTGTTGAGGACCTACCACTTCGTGGGCTGCCGGGGTCTGCAACGTGAAATAAAGGCTTGTAACAATTTGCCACAAAGCACGTGAAATTAGCCACATCCCACAGATGCCACCCAAACACCGATGAACAACAGCAGGTCTCTGCTTACAGGAAGAATGTGAAGAAGCTGCTTGTCTTTCCTGCCTTTGGCACTGAATATCTGGTGGCAAGCTTGAGCAGTCTTCCACCATGCTACTTAAAAATGTGCAAGAGAAACAATATTAGTACTTAGCATCGGTACTAGACCCGGCAGCATTGCATGATATGCTTTAAAGGGGTTGGGACACTTTCATAGATGTGGTGCATTACATTATCGATGCATCGTACTGCACGTCTGAGTCAGAATACTGAAGAAAAAAATTACTCTATGCATTTTGCTCAGACAGGTAAAAACCCAAACACACTCCCGAACAAAGTGCTGACGGAGCTGCATCAGTTTGTATTCGCGGCGCACATTTTCACCACTTCTATTACTTTTCGCTGTGGGACTTCCAATGCATGTTCATATTGATACAAAGAACAGTCACCTGCTTTCATGTGAGATACTGTCTGTCTCAACACCTTTAAGGTTCACAAAGCTAAGCCATGAAGAACACAAATCCCACTGATGAAAAAAAAGAACTGGCAGCAGTGGGCTTCTAATATGGTGAAAAACAGTAAGTGACACGAGCACAACAGCAGACAGGCTCATACTAGGACCAAGCCAGCCTCAGCCTATCCCCATGTGTATTCACTCAACATTTTTCGACATATCTGTTAACCAACTAGCCCAGCTCTCCATTCCCACTGCGGGCTTGCAATATCATGTTAGAACAATAAAAAATTAAGAATGAAACTGCACCACATGCTTACCATAATCTGCATCCAGAGAACCACCAGCAGGGGTAGGGCATGGGAAGTTTGAGGGCACAGGCGGAGCATTCATGATGGTGTCTATATCATCATCAGATTATGGTGGCAACTGTCTCGGCTTCTTCTTTTTGGCTGCCATCATGTGTTGTGCAAAAGTTATATAGGGTGTCCCAGAAAACTTGTCATTGAATCATAATAAAGAGTTACATCACCTAAAATCATGTGGTCAACGACATTTGTTCTTACTCGGTTTTTGCCACCTCCTGATGGGAATCTCATCTAACTTAAGTTTTATTATGTAAAATTTTACAAACTGACCTCTAAAGTTGGATCAGTAAAGCCCACTTTTTTACCCAACCAATGTGAAGTACCTGCCAAATATAATCTAACTTATGCTAATTATTAGGAACCGAACTCAAAAATTTGCCAACCAACGGTCAAGCGAATGCCAAATTTACCCAAATTAATGATAAACAACAAGGGCGCTGAGCAGATATACCAGCTGAAAAAAAAAGAAAGAAAGTCGAACATCATGCTTTTTGGAGCGCCTTATACGACTTTCAATAAAAAGTAAATAAAAAGTAAAAATACGACTTTCACACGTTGTTCGATTTAAAATGAAACTACCCAGCAGTCAAATGCCGTCCAAGTCAAATATAATATAACAACAAAGTTTGCAAGCCACTTATAGATTTTCAAATTTGGTCGCATATGACCGTCCGCCAATCGGCAAAATCACCAGTGTTTGAGGCCACGGCCAGATTGCCTTCGTGCCGTGTCGTAGCAGCTGCAGTTCACAGCATGGTTAATACAGAATATTTTTGCTATCTGAACGATTTTGTACATACTACACAGGATGAATTCTTCAATACAGACGTGAGTGGTTATGATTTTGTGAAATATCTCTTCATGGTCCCTTTAAATATAGTGGTTATTTCCGACCCATCAGCTTTCAAAACTAAGCAAATGAGTATACACTTTGCAAAATTACCCTTCCTTGCTTCATGTGACTTCAAAAGGCCCTGGTCCACATGTTGTGATGATGGAAGGTGTGAATGCTTGTCTGTTTCTGTCAAAAATGTGAATTTGTGAAGGAAGAAGACAAACATTCAGAATTCAAAAAGATGTATTTCCCTTGCATGAGCTCCTCAGAGTCGTCTTCAATAAAGCGTTTTGGTGGGAAGCCGTTCCGCTTTCTTCCGTCCCCTTCACAATCAGAGTTAACATCAGAGGTGTATTGCAGGTCATTAAGTTTCCTCCGGGCATCTGGATACATTGCTGAAAAACCATCAAACTTATAAAACTAAAGTTTAGAAAATTTGCCATCCAGACTCACAGATGTAGAATACATGCACAGCTACTGTCTACAGCAATTCAACAAACCCTTCCAAATACTTGGTACATTGAACGGAAACATCTCCTTGAGTCTCAATAGAGGAGCAACGAAGGGGGGGGGGGAACTACACAGGACGGACACGGGACAAGAACCGTTCTGAGTAGTCCCCCCCCCCTTCGTTGCTCCTCAGACTCAAGATGTTTCCGCTCAATCGTATATACCAGCTCGCATGTCTACTCTACTTATGTTCAACTTAGTACATTGCTCAGCACATGCTTGTACAACATAGGATTGACAAAGAAATCCAAATGAAACTAGAACATGCAATCACCTTTGCCGTGATAAAATGCACTGCTGCAAAACAATTAAACATTGTCTTTTCTTGAGAACGTGATTTTCTGAGTTGACGTTCTGTGCACGTCTAAAGCGTGACAAGCTACCATGCAGACCAACATCCAGCTGAGGTACTTACAGTAAATTCCACGTACAATGACTTTGTACACATCCCATGATTCCTCAGGAGGTGCTGACTTCACGATCAACTTTTTGGCCTTGTCCGATGAAACCTTTGGCCACTTGCATGTTGTACCGGTTATCCAAGATGCAGGAACAACCTCAATTTCATTCTTCGTCGTGAAATGTGCAATTGCAAACATTGTGGCACGAACCTTCACCAAAAGCATACATCAGTGGATGAATGGCACAACCACGTGACGGCCCTTAAAAGGCAATTTCACCAATTTTTTCACATCAGTTAGTCGCCACCGTTTCAGGCCAGAGAGCTTGGAAACGATGTGGATGCCAAGGCGTGATGATTCAAATGGAAGCACATACAAATCTTCTTTGTGGCAGAACTCTCGTCCAACCACCACCACCTCCTGCGTATAGTGCAAAGTTGCAAAGTTGAATATCACAACAATGTGACCTCCCACTGCGCAGCAGTTATCCCCTTCATTTATACTCAGAGTATATCCACAGTGTTTAATTGATTTATACTGTGGGCTTGTGCATCCTGTGGGAACTGGACCACTAGAGTGAGGCTGACACATCTTGTTTTGCTCTACAGACTTTTCCTGCGACAAGGTGCTCTGGCGTTCTGCGAACCGATTGTACAGCTGCTCCAAGGGCAACTCATGTTTTCGAAGCAGTCGTTTTAAGAATTTCATATTGTTCTCAAATAGAAATGCGCTAAAGGTTTCAAGATTGCCGTGCTTCTTTACGTCTTTAGCCAAATGTATGCAGCAGTGCACATTGAATGATACTTGATAGTCACCGTAAAGTGCAGCAAACCAGCTGACAAAGAATCGCAGTAGAGTTTCCGCATACGTGCAATGAACCTGGCATAGCTCTGGGCTGGCAAGAATATATATTGCGGAGTGAAGGGTGACAAATTGCTGTAGAAGTCATCAGGCAGGTGATCTTTCAAAACACAGGGACCAGTGTACAAGAGTATCAACCTAAACTCTGTCGCCTTCCAGCGATCCAGTTCATCCAGTGCCCTTGGCTTCCTGCTAAATTCAGATGGCATGTGCTTCACAAGAGATACGTTCATCTCTGATATCATCCCTCTATCGGCTGGCCCAACTGCATGGCGTGTGACCACGAGTCCACAACATTAGCAACTTCTTCATCACGCCTAAGCAGATCAAGTGCATATAGTCAAGAGGCACTGACAATATGCAGTCAATGTTAAGTTCAGTGAGAACTGAAGTCCCTCTATGGTGCTCCATATCGTGTTGCTCGCGGAAAGTTGTGTCCGTTCTTAGGGGTGCACTCATGTTTAGGAAACGCATTCTGTTGGTTTTGTACTCGCCCTCAACTGTGCACTTGGGGCACCCTGAACGAGCATTGTGGCCTTTCGTCAACATGACAAACGCTCGTGCTGGTGCATCGCATACGATGTTGTTAACATCTACATCGTGATGTTTGCCATTGATCCTTATTCCATCAGCACACAGCTGTTTCGCCTCGCTGACAAAAGGCCGCAAGTACTCGTTGGGATCTGTTGGCTTCTCTGTGCCTGCATAAACTACAACCAGAAACACTCCATTACAGGAGAGCCCTTTCACACAGCACTGGATGGGCCAAAGCTGAAGTTTCGAGCTCTTGCTTATTGGTAGTCCATCAACGTTTATAATTAAAGGCAAGACTCTAGGAACCTCTCGCAAGCGGCACAGCAGAGACTGAAGACCAGGCGCTATACCGAAATGGCAGTATTTCCCACAGCCGAGCGTAGAAACGTTAGTTGATGTACTGCGGGGAGTGTTCAGCAGTGTGCGTGCATCGGAAGGGAACTCTGCATGACAGGAATGTGTGCGAAGAATTTTCAGGAGTGCAGTGACAGCTGTTTCCGGTACATTTTGCGTTACGGCCCAGCGTCTACTTTGGTCAAGTAGCGTAGTGTCTTCCGTTGAATGCGTGGGTACTTCTAACTGCGAAATTGCTTCCACAGGTATAGTACTGAAAGTCTGGGAATCCGTAGCTGCGATACCTGCAACGGTTGGACAAGGCTCGCCAATTACAGAATATACTGACTGCGAGGTATCTTGAGATAGCGAGGCTGGCGAAGAGCAATCGTCATGCTCCGGCGTATCCTCGTTGCTCATAGATCCTCCTAGCTCAACCGAAAGCTCTTTAGACGTCGAAGGTTCTTGTGAATGTTCACACCCTTCAGAATAGCCTGAAATCACTCGATTACACTCTCTGTATGCCTTGTGGTATATGTAGCG
Source organism: Ornithodoros turicata (assembly GCF_037126465.1). Taxonomy (NCBI): domain Eukaryota; kingdom Metazoa; phylum Arthropoda; class Arachnida; order Ixodida; family Argasidae; genus Ornithodoros; species Ornithodoros turicata. Next base: position 57,074,519 of record NC_088203.1, on the reverse strand, counting down.
CTTGTTCTTCGCTTTAGGCATGGCTCGGCGTTGTGGAACCACTACTTCGAGTAATATGCAAGCACTATTGAGAAAACCGCTATGGTGCAATGGCAGTGATTATAATCATAAACTTTCAAAACGGCAGACGTACCAAAAAGCAGATGATGTCGAAAATTACTCACGAAACAAAGAAACCATGCAACAACAACGCACTCACACCGCCGAATGCAAGAACAGAAAAACGGATGTGGATGGCGACAACGATGCGCCCAGGGTTATGGGCCCAGAAGTCGCCTCAACCTGAATCAACGTCGTAGCGACGAACCTGGCATTAGCGATCAGGTCAGACGTACATTGCGATGGCTGACGAAGCTTCGAAGACTAGCCATATTGAGAAGCTACAAGGGTGTAACTACCCGACCTGGAGGTTTAAGGTGAGCCTCTATTTAAAAACGAAGGGATTCTGGACTGTTATCGAAGAAACTCCACCGGCCGCAGCGGAACTCCAAAGAACTTGGGACAAGAACGATCAAGAAGCCCTCAACATCATAGTCCAGACGCTCTCAAGCAGCCAGACTACGTACGTAATCAACCAATCAACAGCCAAAGGAGCATGGGACCGTTTGGAGCAAGTGAACAGAGGACGGATACTAGAGAAGAAGCTGGCATTACGGCGAGAGCTCAATTCTATAAAATGGACCAAGCAAGAAAATGCAGCTCAATACATGCAGCGTGTCGAGGCACTAGGTGAACAACTTCGCGTTCTTGGCGACACCGTGGATGATGCCGAGGTCGCTTCCATCGCCATACGGGGGCTGCCCAGATCATACCATGGCGTAGCCCGATCTTTCGATGTCTGCCCAGCCTCGGATCTAACCCCAGAAAAAGTCAGATATGCCCTTTCCCGAGAGGAGCAACGCCAAACCGATAGCGGGCCCACCGATGAGGCTGCCTACAAGGTCCAAAGTTACCGTAGCCAAGGTTACCGCACCAAAGATCTTGGACGTCTCAAGTGCTACAATTGTGGGAAGCCAGGACATATGGCGAGGAATTGTTTCTCCCGCGAAAATGAATCCAGGCCTTTTGCCTACCGTGGACGATCCCGCGGACGTGGTCAAGACCAGACGTGGACGTCAACCAGAGGCTTACCATTACCACGATCAACGGCAAAATTTGCAAGAGGCGACGATGCTTCCTCATCACACCGAGATTTCGCCCTGCGGACCACGTCATCCTTCAACCCTTCCGGACTCGCTGAGTGGTCGTTCGATTCTGGGGCAAGTAGCCACATGACTGGTTGCAAAAGTGTACTTGCGCGACTTCAGAGAGGTCTGTACGAAGAGAGTGGTCTTAGCTGACGGCTCCGAAATTGATTGCACTGGCGTGGGAACTGTCGTGTTCAGCGCCGTAACAAATGGGCAAGAAACTAAGCTGACCGCAGCGGTTGTACTCTACGTCCCTACCATGGATGATAATCTGATATCTGTGTCCAAGTTGACTGACAAGGGCATGGATGTAAACTTCACAGGACGAGACTGTACAGTGTACCAAAACGGCAACTTCGTTTTTGGAGGAGAGAAGCTTGCAGGAGTTTACAAGTTGCGAGCACGTGTTGTCCCACCAGGAGAACAGGCACACAAAGCAGCTGATGATACAGGTCCTGGATGGCACCGACGCATGGGACATTTGGCCTACGACACTCTGACCTTGATGTCACGCAAAGAAATCGTCCGAGGACTCCCCGATTTACGTCAGCTGCGACATAGCCCCTGTGAACTCTGCGTGCTGGGAAAACAGACTAGACAGCCCTTTAAATCGTCCAACCACACCCCAAGGAAGAGGGTTAATGAGCTACTTCATATGGACCTGTGCGGACCTTTTCCGACATCACTTAGAGGCAGCAGGTATATGCTGGTCATTGTAGATGATTGCAGCCGAAGGGTCACGGTCTATTTTCTCAAGAACAAGTACGAGACACCTTCCATGGTGGCCGCTGCCATAGAACAAATGGAAACTCAGACCGGTGAGAGAGTCCAGAGGATCCGCACCGATAACGGAGGGGAATTCGTAGGGACCTGGTTGGATGAATTTCTCAAAAGTAAGGGCATTGTACATGAAAAAACCGTTCCCTATTCTCCCGCTCAAAATGGCGTTGTTGAACGCATGCATCGGACACTTGTCGACACCGCACGAGTCCTACTTCTGGATGCCCAGTTACCTGACGAGTTGTGGGCAGAAGCGGTAAATACTGCGGCACACGTGCGAAACAGGTGTAGCGCGAAGATTCTTCAAGGAGCAGTCCCGGAACAAGTTTACGCCGGCCGAAAGCCAACAGTAGCCTATTTTAAGGTGTTTGGATGCCAAGCATACGCATGGATCCCACCGCAGCAGAGAAGCAAATTGCAGACGAAGGGCCGGCAAAGTATATTTATCGGTTACTGTACCGATCGAAAGGGATACCGACTCTACGACCCACAGGAGAGGAAAGTCTTTATTAGCCGGGACGTACATTTTTTCGAGCACAGCAGGGGCGCCAAATCGCTGCAAAGCGGCATCAACAACCACAGAGATACACCAGGTGACTTCGCCATCTTTTATAATTCCAACCACAACGGTGTTGAAGATAGTGTAAATGATTCGGAGCCACCGTCACTACCAGCAGACGATCCCGACAACAGCCCTGATGTTGACAGCCACGCTGACACTGTCAGCAGTCCCTCAAGCAGCAGCAGTTCCTCGTCCACAGAAGATAGCGTACGGTTACGTCGAAGCAGTAGACTATCACGCCCGCCCCAGCGCTTACAGGTGAACCCATCACGGAAGAGTTACTGCGAAACTGAGCACCTACAAGACGCTACAGAATGTTCGCCAACTGAGTTACAAGAGCCGTCTACCTACAACGAAGCGTTAGCCTCTCAGGATTGCACAAAATGGCAAGAGGCGATGAACGATGAATTGCGCTCCCTTCACGACGTTGGACAAAGTGTGCAAACAACTGAAATCTATCTACGGACTTAAACAGTCCGGCAGAACATGAGGAGTATGTGTCAGCAAGTGTGTCAGCATGTGTCAGCATGTGTGAACATGTGGCAGCAAGGACTGAACTACAAACGACTTGAGTCTGATAGATATGTGTACGTCCGTCAATCTCCAACTTCGAGAGTTTTGTTTAGCGTCTATGTGGACGATATGGTAATGGCGGCCGACACCGAGGACGCACTAAATGAGGCCATCCACTCACTCAGCCAAAAGATTGACCTAAAAGACCTGGGCCCATAACCCGTGTTAGACGACGGCTTTTGCTCGTGCTGCACAGTCAGTGAACGGAACTCGGTCAGAGCTGTCGTCTAACACCTTCCTGGTTCCTTTGAAGCTTTCAAGCGAAGAAGACAGAAAACAAAACCATTGTGAGAAACTGTAATCGCATGAATATTTTTAGATGATTCAAGGGGGGGGGGAATATGTTTAATAGAGTGAAAAAAGGAAAACGCAAAAGATGATTCAAGCATAGGACATATCTCAATGCCAACCGCTATGATGTTTACATGAAATAAGATCATCATCGCCTCTGTAAAGTTTATACTGTACCTGTTCTGCATATATGATAGGTGGAGAATTTGTTGGAAATGAGTTTCAACATTACGAGGTTTCTGAGCATTAAGGGACAGCTTCATGCCACCAAAAAACAGCTTTGGGAAGCACATGAAATATGGATGGTTTCATGGGCGTGCACACATTTTTTTTATCTCCTTTTACAAAAGGAATAGTCGTACACATCAGTTGTTGTGAAAATGCTCAGTTTTCATCATATTGTTCAGGACACGAAGAACGGTTTTCCGGCACTTCTTTCATTAAACTAAACGAAAAGCTCCGCATCCGTGAGTGAGTCCAGGGAACCAGAGAAAGTATTTGCCGTCTTGACGCCAGCTCATCACAATTGACATCGGCTTACAAGTTGGCGGAAATCAGCAGTGTAGCATTATGTGTAGCATAGCGCATAGCAGCAAAGGAATTCACAGTAGCAGCGTGAGTGCAGGCAGTACTTACCAGATAATGAATGTTTTTCTTTCTTTGAATCTTCTGCGAAGTGTATACTGCATTGGTGCAGCACATACTGCGATACCATAAAATGGTTAAATGGAGCAAAGTCTGGAACCAGGCTGAGAGGCACCGGAGCTTTCTGAAACGCAATAGAGAGTCCAGTAAAGTACGCACAGGAAGCTTTTGCATTTTTTCTCGGAGTACTACATGCAATATTTACGAAAGTTGTTTGTACTTAAGGACCAGTTTACTTGTGCTGAGTGTGTAGCAGTTTAGTATGAAGCCGTTATGAAGTCGTTAGTAGTAGTGGATCAGCTCAAGTATCCGGAAACTCACGCAGTCGTCTGGACGCCATTAATTAGCAATTAGAGCAATTTGGGACCCCTCACAGTAATTAGGATCATTCAGGGAGTCATTACACTAATTGGGGAGCATTTAAGACGTGTCCAGACCACTGTGTGAGTTTCCGGCTACTTGAGCTGATAAAAAATAAAAAAATAGGTAGAAAATAAAATAAAAAGATAGAAATATAGTGGAGAGAAGGAGTTTAGTTGAAGACAGATGTCGCCATCTTGAAGAAAGCGGTCCCGAACGGCCGCTGACCATCGCCGGGCGACGGAGCACAGAGGCAGACTGCAAAGTCTCACAGCTGTGGCTCCAGTTCCGGACATCCTGTGACGTCATCATGACATGTCTGGGCAGGTTAGCACAGCTCTGGACATGCGAGGAGAAAAACACTCGTAATACAGAGGCTGGGAAATCAAGGGTATGCTAGCCATCAATAGCAATCAACAAAAAGAATTAGTTACACAACAAATGATCCCACCACAACAGGAGCGCAGAACGATGCGACAGCTATATCAGACAGCGAGGCAGAGTACTGACTCGTAATGGTTTTTTTCTCCTGTGTAAAGCCCCGCAGCTGCACCCCCTAGCGGTTACTTTCTCAACTAATCTCACAACAAAATTATTAAGAGTCACACAAGCGCTACTCCCGTTCCCAAGGCAGAAGAAGATAGAAAATGGCGGGGATGCTCGGACAACAGCAACCAGCACTCGACGTGCACTGGCACGAAAATCGCAAACAAAGCGGGAAGAAAGTTGGCGAAAGCATTAGTTACACAACAAATCAGCTCACCACAGCAGGAGCGCAGACCGATGCGACTGCTCTCCGCGACAGCCAGCGAGAAACTGACTGGGACGCCGCTCCGCGGCCGCTACGCATGCGCGCTCCTAGCGCCCTCTGGGGCGACCACCTCCGAGAGGCTAAGAGAGAAGAGCATTCCTGCGCCCTCTGCTGGCTGTTCTCATTGGTCGTGACGTCATCCTATTGTCTCAGGGCTACCCTGTTTTTTTCCACTAATGCTCCTTTGGGACAACAGCAACCAGCACCCGACGTGCACTGGCACGAAAATCGCAAACAAAGCGGGAACAAAGTTGGCAAAAGCATTAGTTACACAACAAATCAGCTCACCACAGCAGGAGCGCAGACCGATGCGACTGCTCTCCGCGACAGCCAGCGAGAAACTGACTGGGACGCCACTCCGCGGCCGCTACGCATGCGCGCTCCTAGCGCCCTCTGGGGCAACCACCTCCGAGAGCCTAAGAGAGAGGAGCATTCCTGCGCCCTCTGCTGGCTGTTCTCATTTGGTCGTGACGTCATCCTATTGTCTCAGGGCTACACTGTTTTGCTTTTTTCACTAATGCTCCTCTAGACAAGGTCAATCTACAATGAAGCCACGGTATCACGTCATCATGCACCTGCGTGGCTCAAGGACGCGTGCGCTCTAGACAGGGGACCTATTATTTATTGAATCACTATCCCAAGATTATTTCCTTTATACTTCTATAATGATTGAATAAGAAACTATTGCAGAAGAGCACCATGCATGAAAGCTGATCGTAGGAATTCCAAAGTCTTACTAAATGAGACTTGCAAAAGAACAAAATATCCTAACACGTGACTCCATCGACGGCTAATAAGAGGACTAGGCACTCAACAAATCAACACAGAGTATGGGTATCAAGGAGCGCAGAACTCAGGGAAGCACTATCTTCAAGACAACAATGTTCCTTGTCAAAAAATAAAAAATACAAAGCATCAACAAAGGAAAGCATGCATATCGGGGCATGTCAGAACACGTCAGGACAAATTGCACGACTGCTGGGCAACAGAGGAAAACAAACACTTGAACAGAGTGAAAAGACACTCACCATCATTTTTCACGTTCACAGCATTCCCCCATTGGAAATCCGCTCGTCACAAAATCCACCTGCATCATCGAACACCATTCACCAGTGACGAACCACACATCCGCACCCCATCGGAGGCAGACAGAACCCCAGCGAAACTAAGCTCTTCCACTGACGGCCAACGCAATTGCTAGGAGCACAATTGACGAGTCCAGACCCGTCAGTGTCCAAGAGAGAAGTGAATCCTTGCGCCCCCTGCAGGCCGTTCTCATTGGTCGTGACGTCACCCTATTATCTCACGGCTACACTGTTTTTTTCCACTAATGCTCCTCTAGACAAGGTCAACCTGAAACAATAGTGTTGCGGTATGACGTCATCATGCAGGTGCGTGGCTCAAGGACGCTTACGCTGTAGACAGGGGACCTGTTATTTATTGAATCACTATGCCTAGATTATTTCCTTTATTCTACTATAATGATTGCATAGGGAACTATTGCAGAAAAACACCATAGACAAGAGGAGATTGTAGCATTTCATTCCCAAACTCTTACTCTACAGGAAAAAAAAAATGGTTCAGCAAGACATGTCCATCCCAGCCAAGAGCCATGCACCTAACTGAATAATGACGCTTTGTTCCTCCTGAATAAAGTCACACACCTGTCCCTCTCGCGCTTACTCTCTGAACTAAATGAATCGCAAAATTATTAAGAATAGTTCTACTTCCATTCAGGGCAGCACTATCGTCATCGTCAAGAATATTCCTTGTACAAAAAGAAAAAAACTACATGTAGAAGGAAAGCATGTCAGCGCATGTTTGTCAGACAACAAGGGGGAAAAAAGCGAAAAGAAACAAAGAAGAAAACCAGTATCAAACTATTTCTAAGCACACGCACTCCTCTTATTCAAAAACAGTGCTCATCATAAATCCGTCCAGGGCAATACACACCATCTTTCTATTGCTACTCTTTTTTTCCAGTAACGGTCATTGCATTGCTACAGACTGCGTCACGTCATCACATCCTGTCTGAAGCAGAAGACAGCGGCAAAGACTCCTATTATTTATTGAATCGCAAGATTATTTCCTTTGTCCTACTCTTAATGACATGCATTCTCTCATTAAAATTCAACAAAAAAGCACCCTGCATATTAACGATTTTCACCCCAAACGCTCATCATGGTCATTAGAATTACAGTAAACTACCACTGCTCTTTTAAAATAATAAGTGAGACCACTCAACATCACCTCCAGGCTTATGTAATACATGACCCTTTCTATGCTCATACATTCTTTGTCTGAGGCTACACCTGCGAGCAAAAAGGTGCGAAAGCCGGGAGCAAAGTTTCATTCGCGCACGCCAAAGCACAAGACACAGAACGCCTTTACGGGAACATGATGGCATTCCCACCATATTAATGATTTTCTACCTTGCATTGCAGTTTAGAAAAACTACTACAAAACTATAATTTTAGGAGCCCATTAAAATTCTACTGTCTATGGAATCTATAATTGCCCTATTACTTGGATCGCTATTAATGAAGCGCTCCAATTTTTTCTCTCTTCCCATTTCAGCCTTGTCATGCAGTGAAGCAGACTCACATCCAAATTAATTAATTTACACTGAGGGCGCCGTGCTTCAGGAACTCCTATCCTGCGCTCAGATGCAAGCATTTCTTCACGGATACCTTTAACAGCTGACTTCCTCAACATACTGAGCTCCTAACAACATCTAACAATCAATCAGAGAAGCCCTCTTCTCAGCTGTACCATGCGACTTTCTTCTGCGTAAAATCGGTGATTTGAGGAAGCGAGCAGCGAAAAATTGCGCGCACTTGTGCTTGACTCAAAAAACCTGAAGCATATGCTAATAAACTAACAAAAAGACACTCATGTCTGGTATCTGATAGTGCCACATACACAGACGTATTGCCCTTGAGTAAAGAAAGCACAGGACAGGGATACACAATTTTCCTTAGGTGAGCAGGGAATTTATCTTTTTATTACACATTTGTATATATGTATATTTATATATTATCTCAACAGTTCGCAACCTAAATTCCTGATTCTCTCAAAATACATACACTCTTTTGTATCTCTTTCAGACTCCCCGGTTGGTCACCCCATGAAATCATTGCCCTCCGGCGAAGAATATGACTGCCTGTGATTCATTGTACCCTTTTACCTTTGTTTGACAAAGCACGTGTGCTGCCCTCTCCCCTTGTACATATTCCCCTCTCATTCTTTGCAATTGTCTTGCGTCACCATAAGATCCCATTCCTGTTGAAGACAGCACTGCTGTCGAAACGTCGAATACTCCCTCTTAGTTTTTAATAAAGTTCCCCTTTTATTCCTTGTCCTGTAGAAGCACCGTCTCCACTTCTGATCTTTATTGAATACCTTTATATATTATATATATATTTGTATATTTTACACAATTTATCTTTCTCTGCCTGGCTGTCGGATAGAGCAGTCGCATCGTTCTGCGCTCCTGTTGTGGTGGGATCATTTGTTGTGTAACAAATTCTTTTTGTTGATTGCTATTGATGGCTAGCATACCCTTGATTTCCCAGCCTCTGTATTACGAGTGTTTTTCTCCTCGCATGTCCAGAGCTGTCCTAACCTGCCCAGACATGTCATGATGACGTCATAGGATCTCCGGAACTGGAGCCACAGCTGTGAGACTTTGCAGTCTGCCTCTGTGCTCCGTCGCCCGGCGATGGTCAGCGGCCGTTCGGGACCGCTTTCTTCAAGATGGCGACATCTGTCTTCAACTAAACTCCTTCTCTCCACTATATTTCTATCTTTTTATTTTATTTTCTACCTATTTTTTATTTTTTATCGGCTCAAGTAGCCGGAAACTCACACAGTGGTCTGGACACGTCTTAAATGCTCCTCAATTAGTGTAATGACTCCCTGAATGATCCTAATTACTGTGAGGGGTCCCAAATTGCTCTAATTGCTAATTAACGGCGTCCAGACGACTGTGTGAGTTTCCGGATACTTGAGCTGATCCACTACTACTCTTGTTGCCTGTTATTAGTCATGCATAACGTGTAATTTCGTTGTGCAGATATACGTAGCAGTGCGATATAAGGAATGTCATATCACATATCTAAGTACAATGGCGCTGGGCATCACACTTTGCTAATCAGTGTACACTGCATGATGCTCACAATACGGTACTTTTTGTCTTTGTTTGTTTCGCCGGTACGCAACGAAATATGTATACCAACCGGACTACCTGCTACTTCATATCGACATTGTAGCTGCACAAAGAAATAGTCCTGATATGAACAGTGTTGAAATAGCTTCGTGACCTTGTGCTCAAGTTTTCCCTTTTAGTTTTTTTTCCTTTTTTCTTTTTAAGAGTATGCATTCCCTCTCAAGCTATGGAATTTGTTCCCGTGTATGGATTATCGTTAAATTAAGTGGTTTAACTTGTACATGGTCTTATTGTTGAATATTTCCTCGTTGGGTTTCTGATGCACAAGGTGCACATTTTTCGGCAGATGTGTGACATTGACAGACCACATGCTTTTAGATGCGCACCATCCATGAGAGACTCAGTCAAAACGTACAACCGGTTCTCCCGTAACACATTAAATGCTGACCTGCCCCATACAGGTCACTGGCACAAACTATACAGAGCATAGACTATAGTCAGTAAGAATTAAAATTTATTTCTCCTTAATTTAGCAGCACTATATATTTACTTTCTTCAAATTTCAGAATAAATACAATGAATATACCCTTCGTGCTGTTTGCAGTTACCAGTATGCAGTCAAGTATGGTACATATTTGTGAATCCAAAAGGCTATTCAGCTACTGACGATTTTCATCGGCCGGAGGAGAAGAGGGACCGTTGACATGGGAATGCAAGTGGCTTTACGAGTGATTCCAGCTGAGCCCAACAGGAAGACAGATCCAGCTCTCGGGAAATAGAGCAGCTTTCGAAGGAGAATGGCTTGCAGAAATTGAGGTTGGCAAAATGTGCATAGAGAGTTACAGTTTAATTTCAACCCTAGGAACTGTTTTAACTATGTGCCAAAATGTAGCTATGTAGCAGCTTTTTGCCATCACAGACATATACACAAAACATGTGTGCACCAGCTCCTGTGACATAGTGGTTAGGGTGACCACTTTCCACGCCGAGACTGGGAGGTGACTTGGATTTGAATCCCATCACCGGCTGTGCTGTCTGAGGTTTTCCCTGGGTTTTCCAGATGAATGTCGGCACAGTTCCCACTCAACTCGACCCAGGACGCATACTAACTCCTCTGTCCCCTACTCCTTCCTGCTGTCCTCTCTCCATCGGTCCTCGTCTGTACGCCGCTCATAGCCACAGTTGCTTCGCGGCGCTAACATGGAATTTAAAAAAAAAGCATGTGTGCCTTAAACAAATTCTGCAATGTGGTAGATAATTCTGCAGATAATTTATAATTGCACTCACTTTTCACATCCCAGTAGAGCATCCATGTGATAAACCCTCACACATATATTACAAACAATATTTATCTGCAACTGTGCCTTTTCACCTTCCTTTTGCAACCCTCAGTGACAGCTGTGACAGCAAAAATCCTGCTTCATCTGTTCTTTCTCTTTAGAATTAGTTACTTTCAACAACAACATTATTATTTTGAGAGAGGATGAGTGGGAAGGTTCAATGTTCACTCTCTCACAATGAAGTTACTCTCAGCTTGCAGGTTTCCTACACAGAATAATGCAGCCAGGTGCTCACCCACTTGGCTATCTGCTGGTACTGCACATTTATCTGCTTGCTTATGTTGGGTTGGGAAACTAAAGCAAAAATGCAAATGAGAATCGGGATGTAGACCACATTGCTGAGACAGGAGGGCCATACCAAATTTAAAAGTCTATATTTATTTATAATTCCTTATTCGTTTTAATAATTCCTTGAAAAGCGCAAGCGCTGGTGCATACACAACACGACCTTCGCATTATCAGAGTTGGACAACGGTCTATCTGGCCAACAGGTTAGCTCGTACTCCAGTCAGCACCATCACTACAAAGCAGGTGGCCATCTCACATAGATTGCCTTTCGCTCTTTCTGCGCTGGAGTTTGGGTTCATTTGCATATTGAAAGTTGGCAATTTATATCTCAAAGTATGTTTGCTTCTCAGGGTGCTTAATAAGGACGATGGATTTGAATAATGGCACTCAAATTCTGCTATCTCACATTACCCATAAAACATCTAATCACTAAGTTAATTAATGGATTTTAGCTAAGTAGTCATTCAGTAGTTGCATATGCAGTTGTACTGGTTATTCGTCTGTCTCTATAACCACCTGCTAAAACGGCATCTATTTTGCTCTGCTAGTTTTTAAAATAAAAAGTATGTAACCAATGAAAAACAAACACTCTGTATATTACTACATTACAAAGGGGGCACCTAATATATGGCATGTGTGCATGGTCTTTTTCTCTGTATAATTTTTGGTTTAGACATGTCGACCTGGTAATGCTAAATTAGTCTCTTGCTCATTCGCTATATATTTTGTGGACTAATTTATCGTTCTTTGGAGGCAGAAGTCAACACAGTACTATGTAGACCAAATAGTTTTGAGAGCCTGCTGTACCTGATGCCATGCTATTTTTACTATGTACAGAAAATCAAGATGAGGACACAGGCCCACTAGAAGTTGACATGTGTGCTGTGAATGGCTCTGCTTAAAGAAAGCAACATAACGGAAGATACATACTGTCATACACTTACTCTATATGACAATTTGCAGTTCCTGGGCATGGTGGAATGTTCTTAACGCGACATTTACTTCAATGGAAAATGAAGCCACATCCGGAGTCTGTGACAATGGGTCCCACCTGTGATCACCAATCCACTGTAATTATCTGTCCATCGCCTGCAGCAATAACACACCCAGATACAGTGAACTACTTATAAGTCAAACTTGAATAAGTTGAAATAGTGATCACTCTCTTGTGGATGAGGATACACTGTGGATATATGTTGTACATTGCTGTAGTGATTCTTAAAGTAGCACAGAAGTCATTTTTAACACCTTGTTTTCTTTCTATAAAACTGTGAAGTCGGACAGTAAAATGCACCATGAGAAGTGATTCATCCCACAAGGTCATAATTATCACACAAATTGATTTTAAAGTACTCCGGCAGAACGCAACTGTGCGCAACGTTGGTGGAGAGCAGTACCAGCCCGTAACATGGCGTTAACGATACAGACTCCACGCTCGCCGATCGGTTCTGAGTGATTGTCGTCTGCTAGTCAGCTGTTCAGATCTCTGAAGAAGCATTCCCCACAGGGAAACACCCGTGGGACAATGAAATCATCCATGCCCGCAGTCACCTTTTCAATTCCTAATGCCTGAGGGAACAGGTGTGCTAACTACAAAGAAAGCCCTCGCACACAAAAAGAAAGAGGCATGCACTGCGTAAACGCTATGCAGTCATAGGTAGTCCTTCTCCCCTTTGCTACACCCGGGGGGCAAGTCGAGAGTGAACAAGCGCGACTGTGTTTGTACACCTAGAAAAAAAACATAGCATGCATCAAAACCTCTTGAGCTGTTAGGTAAATTGACGGATATACTTTCATCAGGTGTCTTAAACTGAAAATATTTAGGATGGCCATCTGTAGTCCTTTATATCCAAATTCTTAGTCAAACAAATCCTGCAGATAATTGCGGGGTTGCCTTATCAGTTGACACTATACGCACAGAAACCAAACAAAGGGCAACGACTGCATTATTTGAATTCCCCCCAGTGGCAGTGCAAAATTGAAGTCATTTGATATCCAAGCTCTCTAACTGTACTGAAGCGTACTTGACATTTATTTTGTTTCACCTTACACAATCCGCTAAGAGTGAGTCTGCTCAATCCCTGTGTAACTTCGACTTGTCTGCTCATGCGTTGGCGCACAAATCTTGCAGTGAAATTTGCCAAAAAACTACAACCACAGTCCATACGATGATGCACTGGACATTAACCATTTTAATATGCTGTTGTACATATGGTTTTATGTTCTGTACTGTTTGGAACTACACATAATTAGCCTAAAGTGATTGATTAGTGAGATCCGATTGAGGCAAGACTCCCTGCTTCATACCTTACATATATACTTGCGTCTTTAAGCATCTCAGTGTCCCAGAGAGTATGTGTCATCCAACAGATCCACGTGTGCGGGTATGTAAAATCATACAATATTAAGAAATAAAATGAGTCTTGGCTTATTACTAAAATATTTTTGTAGTATGTCAAATAGAGGCTAGACATTGTGTAGCACATACAATTTATTTTGCCGATCGATTTCATTTATTCAAGCTGTTTTGCTATAATGCTAATATGCACATTGTTTTATTTTATTTATTTTTTAATTCAGCGTTAGCGCCACGAAGCAACTGTGGCTTTCAGTGGCGTTCAGATGTGGACAGATGCAGAGAGGACAGCAGGAAGGAGGGGGACAGGGGCGGGGCATTTGCGTCCTGGGCGACACATTGTGTTATTAACGTGGCATGCATGTCTGAAGAGAATTACACCTACAACATACTTAGGGAATCCATCCCACATGGCTTCACACGGAAGTTCTCATTTGACACGAGACATGAGCCACAGGATGACGGCAGGATATCTGCAGGACGTATAATCTTATTGTCCCATCGGACATCGCAAATAGACATCCAAAGGACATCCTATTTATGTCAGTGTTTGACGAAGACATTCTGACCGTTTCAGGACGTCATCCGGACATCAGTGGTTGTGTGGGGAGATGTACCATCAGACTGAGGGCTGCCCAATGGGTAGCCCAGTGTCTGTGACACTGGCCAACTTGGTCATGGAGCACGTGGAGGAATCTGCACTAGAGCAAGCGCCCTGCCCGATTAAATTCTACCGACGGTACGTTGACGATACTTTTGTGATTTTTAGCAGGGTTCACGTTGATGCCTTCCATTCGGTCCTAAATAGTGTTGAACCTCCTCTTCAGTTTACATATGAAATCGAGAAGAACAACGTGCTACCTTTTTTGGACGTAAATGTACATCACGACCAAGCAGGACAAATCAAAACAACGGTCTACCGTAAAGCTTGCGACACCGGCAACTTCCTGGACTTTAATTCTCACCACCCTATCGAACACAAGCGAGCCGTCGTCAGAACTTTGTTGGATCGTGCTGAGCGCCTACCCTCCGACTCTCAACTTCAATCTTCAGAAGAGGTCACCGTCAATGAACTGCTTAGGAAACGAGGTTATCCCCAGAAGTTTATCGACGATACGCGCAGGCGTAGAGAAGACAGCCAGCCAAAAGAACCTTCCACACATAATGGGACTATCTCAATGGACCATATCCGACAACGCGTATGCGCATGCCCAGCCCTTGAGTCCGTCATCTTTGAGTGAAAAACATCGCTATGGACCCACCCGCGGGAGACTGTCATATTCATTGTAGGGAGATAATCGGTTTTAAGGTTACACGGACGTTTGAGGTCTGGTAACGTGTACAATGCGCTTTCACTCTTTCCGCATTCTCCTTCCAACCTTCTCTCGCTACTTTCCCACGCAACGTGCCAGTCCGAAAAGCGCGTCACCATTATTGGGGGGAAACACACGACGTTCGACATTCCGTCGCCAGGGGCGATGCCAATATGGAAATGGTCCATTCCCTACGTCAAAGGGGTTTCGGAGCGTATTCGGCGCACTCTACTGCCCTTGGGGATAAACACTTGTTTCAAACCCCACATGAAACTTCGACACATAATTTTAAGGCCCAAAGATCCCACCTCACCTGGAAGCGAAAGCGGTGTCGTTTATAGGCTATGTTGTTTGGAGTGTAATGCCACGTACGTAGGTGAGACAGGCAGGAAACGGGATACCCGCATTAAAGAACACAGACGAGACGTTGAAAAGGCGACCAACTCAACTAGGTCAAAAACTGAGCTCGTGGATCACTGCTGGACAACGGGGCACGTGTTAGACTACAAGGGTGCCGTCACCTTGGCGCGCGAACAGCGGTGGGGACCGAGAAAATTCCTCGAATCGTGGCAGCCAACAACATGTAATGCCAACCGTGGCCCACTTCCGGGACTGTACTCTGGCCTCGGTAAACCCTTAAATAGCAAGACTGGTTTTGGTGCTCCTCATTCCCGTCCCTAGCCTTGCACTGATGATGTCTCCCGCATAGGAGACGAAACGTCTAAATAAATTGTTATTCCCGTTGCGTTAAGTCGGTGACAATTTTCATTCTCCAAATAAGGTTAAGTTAAGTAACATAAAACACAGTATAGGTGTAATATTTTCTAGACCTGTGCATAATCTTTCAAGTCTTACAAATTTTATCATGCGCTATAACGCACAGCACCGTCCGCATCCGTCTGCTCTCCGACATTCGACACACCAGAACTTTGAAGGATTTAGAGTGAATTGGTTCTATTTCTTATGTATCGTGTAGGGGAGAGAGAATACTTGCAATGTGTTGGTGATGTAAATAAGAAGGCAAGCAATATGGAGGCAAATCCATAGCTTGGTCACAAAAAGAGTGGCTTTCTCGAATTTTTTTCAGAATTCTTCTCACTTGAAAGCCGAAGCTTCATGGATGTACTTATAGAATATGGGTATAAAATCGCCAAATGCCACACTACCAGAAAGGGACAGCTGTTCCGTCCTTATTGTGGGTTTATACCCATAACTGCGTCACTCACGTTTGGTAACCACCGAAGGCGGACAGTTGCTCACCGCGCAGCCTGTCGTAAGCAAGGATGAACCAGATTGACTTCGCCTAACCTATCCTAACAATTCGATACACAATTTATTAATAATTAATTAAAGTTCTGTGGTGAGCAAATATCCCCATGCACAATGATTCATAATGCGAAGAGAAGACAGGGGCAGTTGTCAGGCGGGAAATAATTATTCATTTGCAGTTCAGCGGCAAAGCCTCAACGCTTTGCCGGCTTCCCCGTGAGGGAGTTCCAAACGTTGACATACCCGACTCTATTATCGCTATCATGACCGCTACCACTGAAGTAATCAATTATCAATCAATTGAATGACCCACAACGAAGGAGGTCACGTGAATTAACATGCAGCAACTCTCAACAAAAAAGCCCACGGTCACACCGACTGCTTTCTGTAAATTGCTGTACGACCTGTACCCTTGTTTTTTTGCGGGCTCACAGAGATCATTGTGGTTTTAGACATTTAGACATTTAGTTCCTCATTTTGATGAAACTTAGAGGGTGTTTCCACTACTGTGATCAAAATGGCCCAACTTGGCACATCGCTGTGAAACCCCTCAGAGATTACATAAAACTGTTAAAATCCATTACTCTTGTCAGCATAACTAATGAGATTATGATGGGTGCCATAGGAGTCCCGAACACGAGACTATTACGGCTTCGATTACCAATTCAACGTAGAATGACAGGCATTAAAGAAATCATTTTAATGATCCCTTGGAGTGCTCTGTAATGCAGGAGGCAGACGCAGTGTATGTATGTGATTGATTTTTATTTATTGACCTTCTGACGCCATCCGCTCATACGTCGCCTGCCTGCGTACTGCTGATGAGGCCCAAGAAGGCCGAAACAGCTGTCCAGTACTGGCATGGCGACGTTTGACTTACAAGCACATGTTATACGTGCAGCCAAAGAGCTCCTGCTATTTTTTTCTCCTAGTATGCTTCACTGGCTTTGCACTGGGCTTTCAGTGGTGACATAGCTCACCCTGATGGGAGGAATCACGTGTTACGTGACCTTCTGACGCCATCCGCTCAAGCGTTGCCTGCCTGCGTACTGCTGATGAGGCACAAGAAGGCCGAAACAGCTGTCCAGTACTGGCATGGCGACGTTTGACTTACGAACATATGCTATACGTGCAGCCAAAGAGCTCCTGCTATTTTTTTTTCTCCAAGTATAGTTCACTGGCTTTGCACTGGGCTTTCAGTGGTGACTTAGCTCACCCTGAAGGGAGGAATCACGTGTTACGTGACCTTCTGACGCCATCCGCTCAAACGTTGCCTGCCTCCGTACTGCTGATGAGGCCCAAGAAGGCCGAAACAGCTGTCCAGTACTGGCATGGCGACGTTTGGCTTACAAACATATGCTATACGTGCAGCCAAAGAGCTCCTGCTATTTGTTTTTCTCCTAGATATTTGAACGCCATTGTTGGCTTCGGATTTAGCTGACACCGTCAGCGAGGACGTAAAGCTTCAGGTATGCATTGTATAATTTATACATTCAATGTTTACTTTTTCCTCTGTTACCCAGGCGCAAATTTTTTGAACTGGTACCAGTTGAACTGTGTTATCGAACAGGGACCAGTTCAACCGGCCCCAGATCAACTGGTCCCTGTTCGATAACACAGTTCACCCAGTCCCAGTTGCAACCGGTCCCAGTTGAGACTGGGACCGATTAGAAACCAGTTGGGTCAACTGGTACCAGTTGATCGAACTGGTCCGTGTTCGATAACACAGCTCACCCAGTCCCAGTTGAACTTTTTCCAGTTGCAACTGGGACTGGGCGAACTGTGTTATCGAACGGGGACCAGTTTGATCAACTGGTACCAGTTGGCCCAACTGGTTTCTGGCTGGTCCCAGTCTCAACTTGTACCAGTTGGCCCAACTGGTTTCTAATCGGTCGCAGTCTCGACTGGAACTGGTTGCAAACCTCATTGTTGAGCTGGGACCGGTTGAAGTGGCTTCACTTAGAGCGGCCTGTTCGGACAGAGGTTAGCTTGTATGTAACCGGTGCCCCTTTGCAGAATCGCTGTTCCCAGCAATAGCAGATCCAAAGAACTGCAATGCAAAATTGCATTTTATTTGTAATCAAACATTACACATATTCTAATGTACATGTAGCGTAACTATAACATAATTAAATTATAGCAGTAGATGAACTACAGAGTTACATGGAATAGATAATACTTCATGGTTGATTGGTCCTTTGCTTGACTGACTTGTGGACATCTTGAATCATTCAACAAAGTATTTGAGATGTTCTTAATAGCACGCAATGGATCGATATTTTCCTTTGAGCCCCAGCAGCTAAGGTTTCTGGAAAGTTGAAAAGGCACAAGTGAATATGCATTCAATTGCAACATGTAGCTGTGGTGTGTGCCTGACAGTCACTCAATCTGAGCAGTCGTGGCCCCGGAAGTACGCGAATCTCTCAACATTTCCGTTGTGCAGTAGTTGGACCTTTCAACTAAGAGATTCGTCGGCTTTCGGGGGCAATGAGTACTACTCTGCGCACTACGCTAGTTCGACAACATCCGTGGTGCGAAGGATCTAAAACACGAGAATGAACGAAAAAACAGCAAAAACAAAAACATGAATGAAAAAAGTTGCTGGCAACGTTAACATAAACGGGATGTTACTCGTAAAACGGCATACACTTGCAGGTGCCACGAATGTGACGCAGAACAAAGAGAAGCGGTTGTAGTGGAAGTAATATTTCTAAATGGGGCACAAGGGAAAAGCACTTAGGTATATAGTACTCACGATATAAACGGTCTCCACAGTTGTAGTCGAGCTGTAATCCTATAACACCCACCCGCCCGGCCGCTGGCGCTCATTGCACTGTCGTAACTTGCAGAAAAATCCTTTAGATTATAAAACCAACGCCTATGTCACACATCACGCTAAGAATATAACGGGCAAAAATCGTTGTACAAGCATGCTGCTAAGCAAGCGACCGTTGCACAGTAAACGCATGATTCATCGCGGGAGCAGGAACGCACAAAATACAACTATAAGACTTCCAAAATAACTTTCGTTATTCATTCACTAACGAACTTTACCAGAAATTGAAATATGATTATTTCTACTAATAAAGTTACTTTCTGATCGTTTTTATAACTTCATCTTGCAATCTTCATATTAACCTGTCCTGGCACTGAAACCGAAACTTCCCCCAAGTATGTAAACTGGTCCAGTTCGAACTGGCACCACCTCACTTCCAGCTGCTACCTGTCCAGCTTGAACTGGTTGCACACAGTGCCCACTTGCCACCAGCCCAGCTTAAACTGGTACCAGTTCACTTCTAGTTGCCGCCAGCCCAGCTTGAACTGGTACCTGTTCACTTCCCAGTTGCTACCAGTCCAGTTTGAACGGGAGTCCGCTGAAATACATCTTGTAAAAATTAAACCCTGAAAAATCAATCCTTTAACAATAAAACCCTCGAAATAAAGACGTCAAAATCAATCACGTACATATCCACGATGGAAAAATAAAGCCGTAAACATCCACTTTGTACTTTAAATCCAGCGAAATAAAACCCTCAAAATAAACCCTCTGTGATTGGTCGACAAGACGAGCAGCCAAGGCTCTCCGCATCCGCGTCTAATGTAGTTCCTTCCCTGAGTGTGTTTTCCCGGGGACGAGAATATCTGCCGGAAGTACTAGCCGCCAGCTCACCCGTGCTGTACCCGTGCGCTTCTGGCATTTATTGTTCTTTGGCGAAAATGTCGGTTGATGGACCTGTGTGTTGATGGATGTGCTATTCTGCTGTGCTTAGTGGACGGGGAATGAACAGGATTAACCAGACAAGACGAAACCTCTTATTGCCTAGCCTTTTCAACGGCTCTCATATTTCGATGTGCTGCGGTTGACTGCTTGTGTTGATTCGTACTGCGTGTATTTCATTGTGCTGCTCTTGAGTTCACATATATATTGGTGTATTGCTTTGTCGCTGTTAAACAGTGCCGGGTTTTAATTCTAGCAGTGATGTACATATTGGTTTACGTCGCGTCGCATCCTTTTTTACCGTCACTGCATATCTTCGCATCTCTTGGAAATTATACGTTGTCTTCATCATCCGTGTAAGGGCGATGTCTGTCGCCGAGAGGTTGTCACTGCCGGTAATTTATTTATTAAGGTTATGTGAGTAGAAAACTATGGCTGGATTCTAGGTATGTGGAATGTAGTGGAGATGGCATCCCACAAACTCGTACGGATTATGTATTCTACTTGTGTATTACTTCTATATAGCACAAAGTGAAATAGAGTTGAGAAAAATTACAATCTGACTCTCCAAACATGATGGCGATTGATGTTCTGAAGCTGGAACACATAGAATGGACAAATACATAGAAAGCCTCATCAACCTTTCATCATTAATCTCCAAAACTTCACAAAGCGTCTCAAATTCCATATGCCATGACAGAGTTTGTTTTAAAAACCTTATGCATCTAGAGTGTGGAGGATTTCACCTAAGTCAGTGATTTAGAATCACCCATCTACTTGTGACGTGCTGTTTATGCCTCTGAAGTTTTATGAGCTGAATAATAATAATGAGGCTTTCTATGCTGCAGACTGAGTTTTTGTAACAAGAGGAAAATGCTGTTCCCAATCAATTTTGGATAAACAATTCAAAGGTGTTTCAAGGACCTTTCAAGGCTCAACCGTGGTTCTGCCAGGGGTCCAAGTGTTATCGCCATCGGTATTTCACAAAAATATAAGCTTGAGTCATCACACGGCAGAATAGGTGCATTGGGAGTGCTGCATTCAATGAAGTATCTGATACTGCACCTTTTCAGTCCTCTTCATTTGCCAGGGGTCCCTCTGGCATCATCTCGCAATAAAGGAGTTATTACAATGAGTGCTAACTCTTGTGTTTTCGAGCTATCGTTCACACGTCGGAGACACAGAGTATGCACTGGAGATCCGTGGGAATAAGGAGAAGATGCAAATTCAAGGTTTCAAGGAGTGTTGGAAAATTCCAGTTTTCAAAGCCTTCGAACAGTTATTTTTAGTGTAGTCAAGGGTTTCGAGGACTAGTTGGAGCTACGGCATTACTTTCTTCATGGTGAAGTATTGATCAGGTAACATTATTTTCTATGACCATTTGACAGCAAGAGTGAAATGTTAGGGGTGTGCCTTCACAGCACCCCTGGAACAAGCCAAACATCCCCATGAGCAACAACCTTATTTTATTGATAATTGAAGAAGTTTGAGATATGAGGGGTGTCTCAAGTTGGAAAATAAAATGTCTGGGTCTTGTGTTGTTTTTTAAGTGTCTCCATGCAATGGGATTTTTAATGATGAGAGTTTCAATGCCAGGGGTGATGTCCTACCCCTTTGCTGGTAGTAATGTGGTGAAATTGAGTAATTAATCACTTCAGAATGAGGGCTGATGTACTACGGTGTCCAAGGAGCTTAGAAGTGCTTTTAGCACAGAGCGTTGTACTGAGTTCCATGTCATGTTTTTCTATTTTATGTACACCTGAAGTCATATACTCATGTATTTGTGTGTTTCATTGCATTAAAGGAGACTTACGACTACTGAACAGAATAAATTACAAACTTTATTTTGTTTTCTTGGTGTTGACAATTCTGGAACTACCTTCCTGCTATAAAAGTACACCTTGAATAAAAGAGAAAAAGTCTGTAACAGCATCCTCGATGTAGTACCACATACACCAGAACAGCTTCACTGGTTGCGGATGGCAATTTTGGCACTGCTAAAGACAGAGGAGCATGTATTAAATTGAAGACATAAGGGCTTCAAGTATCCACAACATTAAGTAATAAAATCAACCTCTTTAAATTGATGTAACCGTAGGTGACATGTTTCAATATAGCAGGTGCAGTTGGCCATAACATAGGGTGTTTAATATGTGTACAGCTGTGCTTCAATACCATATTTATCTTGTTGCGGGGGTCATGTTTATTCTGTTATGTGTACTGGGAGGAGGGTTCTCCCCATTAGTCTGCAACTCTCACTAATTTTTCATGTTACTGTGTTGTCCCAGAGGCAGAGTTCATATTCATGCAATCTAATAGCTCCAGATTTCTCCAAAAGATGTTGAGTGTGTGCCCTAGTGTAGGGAATGCGACTCACTGTATATTTTTTATATATACAGGATGTCTCAGTTAAATCCCCAGGCTAAATAACGCAACGGGGAGTGCTGAAGAAAAAGTAACAGCGTCAGACAGGCTACGCCAGTCCCCACTGACCTTATCTGAGCGATATGCACCCTTTCTCTGTTAGGATCGCACAGATGAAACACAGTTAATCACATGCTTTCCATTTTTTCTTCAGCACTCCCCATAGTGAAGTAAGCTCAATAACATGCAATTCATTGGTGCATAAGGAAGTGGAAGAGCATCCTTTTGCGTTTCACCGCGACCAGCTGCTACAAAAATTTGTAAACCGAAACCAATTATTACTGGAACAAATGACCTGCTTCGTTGGCAGATTTTTCTCTAAAAGGTGTCCACTGAAGGTCCGAAAGGGGGTAATACCCATTTTAATGCCGGCGGTGCCCTGCTTCAGAAGTTATGCTTTTTCACAAAACTGATTTGAGTTTTTATTTAAATAATGAGCCCCTCGGAATCATTCACACGGTGCACGGCTTGTAGGTGGTATCGGACAGATACTTTTAAAAAAGAGAGTTCTTCGATTGGTGCACCCGTTCGCGAATTATTCACCCGGGGATTTAACTGAGACACCCTGTATATAAGAAATTGGATGAGACCAAGAACTGAGCCTTGTGGCAGTCCTGAAAGAACAGGAACAGTTGAAGATATGTGACTGTTACATGAGACTGAGAACGAAAGCTTGGAAAGAAATTGAATCGGGTCAAGCACAATTGTGTACAGAAGCTTCAGGTGAGGCACCATATCGAAAGCTTTGGGGAAATTTAAGACGATGGCATCAGTTTGATGGTTATTATCATTGTGGAAAATTCTGTGGGTGATGACATCAATGGGGTTCATGGGAGAAGAAGGGACCATTGGTAACGTAGTTTGCGAGCAACCGTCATCGGTGTTGAAGGCAGGTGAAAACATAGATTGTCAGGGATGACATCGCTTGTAACTAAGATTTTTAA
The DNA here is from genome assembly GCF_037126465.1 of Ornithodoros turicata. Lineage (NCBI taxonomy): Eukaryota > Metazoa > Arthropoda > Arachnida > Ixodida > Argasidae > Ornithodoros > Ornithodoros turicata. The sequence continues at coordinate 57,051,490 of NC_088203.1, read as the reverse complement.
GCCATAACTGTAAGGGTTTTACTGTAAGGGTTGAAGGCAGGTGAAAACATAGATTGTCAGGGATGACATCGCTTGTAACTAAGATTTTTAAGCCATAACTGTAAGGGTTTTACTCAACTCAAATGGAAAATGCTACATTACCTCTTGAATATCTAGTACTTTTCAACCTTGCCTGGCCATTTGCTTTCGTGTACATTGTATACAGTCGGGTCTGACTTATCCAGATACCTCAGAAATCTTCCCTCTTTGCCCAAATAACAGATTCTTGGATAAGCAAATAGAGCAAGCCTTTCAAGGAAAGGCTTGTCAAAAGTATCTCATCAAGTCAGACCACCTTATATTGCTCCAGAACAGAAGCAAGAATAACATCTCTTCTGATGTGCATTACCTAAAAAAATCATGCAAAATGGCCGGCTTGAAACTAGTATAGACATCTTTGACTCATGCCGCAGAATCTCCTTCCAGCTGTTTTTGTTTGGACTAAAAGTGTGCCCTGCAGTATAAGTAAATCCAAATTGTGTATGTAGAGTGATGGAGGTAGCACCTGTGAGTTACTGCTCTGCGTGATATTGTTTCTCTCTGATTGCTAACAGTACTTATTATCAGTTATTACCAGTTATGTTGGTGCACTATATGGATAAATAATGGTGCAGCCTTTGGAATTATTTCAAGAACATTATTTACTGCATTAACGATTTCTTTTTAGATAACCAAGGTTGTGTACATACATGGTTCGTATAGAGAATTTGAGAATTCTTTCAACGGTTTTTAGGTACGTATACACATTGACTAATTGGAGCATGCCATGTCTAGTGTTGCTTCCCGTTTTGCTTAGTCTCATGATGTATGCACATATGAAGGCTTTCACTTTTGAAGTTTGCCGAAGACAACTATATTTTGCAGTCAACGTGGAATCAGTCGCACACTTCAGCATTCTGTGCATATAGGAGACCATTTATGACGCTAGAGTCAAGTGTCAATATCACACACTAAGACAGCGTCACCAGCTTTTCGTGTACTGTAGCCCAATGTTATGCTGATGAAATGCTTGCAGTAAAAGTTGCCAAGTGGCGTTTATAAATAATGGTGATGCGGATGACATGGTCCTCATTCAGAGTATGGCCGAGGCAAGAGAAAAAAAATGGCAGATTTGGCCTGGAGAGTATGATTTATAACACAATGTTAGAGCTATGGCACTTTAGCTAAACTGATCACTGATAATTTTTACGCAGAACTTTCGTAACAAATTTCAAGAGTTTTCAAGGATGCCTCAAAATTCAAAGCAATTTAAGGCCCTGAAATATACCATTTTTGGTTCCAGGGTTCTCACGTCTTTGAACACCCTGACATCAAGAACGGTACCATATGTACAAAAAGGCCATCCGTTTTTATTTATGTAGTTAGTTACTTATTAATATGCCCCCAAAGGCAGAGCACTAGGGAGGGGAATCGTTAGTTATAATGCAAAGGAACGTTTAACCCTTTGTACAAAACTATGGTGGTGGAAGCTGGGTGTATCACACACTCGTTGGAGGAGAGAAAGAAATGAAGAATGTGTTAGTCCTCCATTGTGGTATCGGTACTTTGAACTGATGGTCAATGTGAGATGACACGTGGTACGTACAGGTTGCGAGAAGGTGATCTTTAAGATGAGGTTGTGAAAATGGCTACAGTGAAAATGAAAAAGCCAACTGATATTGTGATGTGTACTCTAACTTTGGCTTAACTGATGTTTTGAGAAGTGTAAGTAATATATATCAGAGTGCACAATAAGCATTGTTAATAATGTATCCAACCTGTCCCTTCCAGGAAAGATCGGAAGTCGCTAGTACACCTATATACTAGTTTATGGTTACAGTTCCCAGATGAATGTTGCTTATGAAATAGGAGCAGATAACGCTATGTGGACAAGATACGTGCATTTGCTTACACAAGTTCCATGCCACACTCTTTACACCAGTTAGAGATTAGGGGTAAGTTAGATCGGAGCTGAAGAAACAGATTTAGCAATGTCATTAGTATAGGTTAGAAAGAGTAGCAGACCAAGGGCAGAGCACTGCTGCACTTAAGATTTTACATCTGAGTAGTTACTCATAAGCAGTGGCATTTACATACCCGGAAAACAACCACCCGGAAAGCGTTCCAACCATGCCAACCAAACCATAATCACCATATTAAGACTGCACAGTTTTAAAAGTGGGATACCTTATCAAATGCTTTCCAGAAATGTAAAAAAAATGCAATCTGTATCACAACCATAGTCAAGAAAACTACGTAAGTGATGGGTAGGGTTCCGGGTTTTCGGAGTTTATTTCTGGCCATTACCGGAGGAAGTTTTTCGGAGTTTATTGTTTTTTCAAAAAACAGAGTTTTTCGGAGTGTATGATTTACAGCTCAATTAATATCCGAAATTCGGAGAAAACTTGACGACGAATGCACAGTGCTGTATCGAAAACGCACTGTCATATTTATTGCTTCGACACTAAAGAGACACAAGCTTAACAATACGTTTTGTGCGACACACACTGAGACGTTCCGCAATTCCAAGTGCACACTCTCCGTGCAGTGCTCACTGTTATGTGGTAGTGCTTAAATACCACAACTTCTGCATCGTAATAGCGGGATGATGTGAAATCCTCGAAATCAGGGTAGTCGCCTTGACGTAGTCGCCTTGACGTAGTCGCAGGGCAGCTTTCGCTTGCATCCATCTTGTCGTCAGCACTGCATCCAGTTGCCCATTCAAAAACACCACTCCGTATTACCTCAGTTCGATGCTTATTTTAGTGCCTAGGTCAGGGGTAGGACAAGGAAATCGGGAAACAGATTGGGGGAAAACCCGGGCGGTGAATCCTCAAGTGGTCAAGATGACAGCCGAGGAAAACATTAGGTCACAGAAACCATTATTATGTTGCGGCCGGTATCCGAGGTCAGAACTAACCCAGGACACAAAAGAATGCCAAGGACAATAATCCGGTTATCAGGGAAACATCTGCCAAGCAGAGTTTTTCGGATTAATCCGAATTGCTAAAAAAATTTACCGGAGTACGTTAAATCCGAAATCCCGGAACCCTAGTGATGGGTTAGGAATACCAGTGTGCTACACAGGAAAAGGATTTTCAAAAATCCAGCTGATAATAAAAGGAAAAGGCATGGGATTCAAGATGCTTTGCTAGTGATTAAATATAAGGTGTCTACAAAAATCTGCATGAGACACTTGTTAGGGATATTGATGTATAATTGGTAGGCACATATTTACTTCTTCTTTTGTGAGTTGAAACCACCTTACCTATTTTCCACATGACAGAGACTGCTCAAACAGCTTAGCGACAATGATGGAAGAGCACAATTCAGTATTTTTCAAGAGCCTTGCGTTAATATTATCAGTACCAGATGAGTATGACATTTGAAGAGATTAGATTATCTTGACGATACCAGACACATTAATACGTAATGGATCCATGGGCACAATTCATACCGTGTGTAAAGGAGAGGTATAGCAGTCACAGGGATTACAATGTTTCAGTGAAACAGTGGTTTACATAGTTCTCACAATAACTTGGGTGGTATCTTTTTACCACTGTACCATTGAACGACAATACTCTCTCTTCTTGACATGCTCCAAAGTGCTTTTTTTAACACTTTTAAGTATCAGCTGTAATGTTTCATGGAAGAAGGAACATTTTTCATTTTTAAACCCTCTCTTGTACCTATAGTCCTCAGCTCTGTGATAAGTAGCTCAGCAAGAAGGAGGTTTTGACAATTTGGCTGCTTGATACAGACGCTGGTTTTTATTGTGTAGCCTACTCAGAGCTTTCTTATACCATGGCATACATATGTGAACTCTTCACAGTATGGAGCAGTATGTATTTGTTTATAAGGTACCGGATTTTATGCCTGAATATATTAGTTTTGTTGGATTGAGCATTTTTGAAAATAATTTAAAGACATGAGCGCAACTTTGAAGCGATTGGAAACAACTGTGTTGTAATTGCCTCTCGCATGATCATTGATATATATTTTGTGTGGTATGCTTTGTGATTGTGTGATATTGTAGAACGTGAAGGTAGGCCCTAGGTAGGTCCGTAGGTCCTCAAACCTGAAGAAGTGCAGCCTACTGCACGAAAGTCTTGTTTTTCGCAAATTAAACTGTTTAATACTCTCAACCGTTTTCTCTTTACTTGTGATTTTGTAATACCAAAAATTCACTGTGAAATAAATTCTGGCATGATCGCTTTGACCATCCAAGGAAATAAGTGATGTGACAAGATCAGGATGCGTTGTCAGTACCTTCTGTAGCCCTTTTAGGCATAGAATGGTGCTTTGTCAGCATGCAAACAACTTGTCGGTCAGCACTTTTTTTTTCTTGGGAAATTCTACCAATGCGTTCAAAGTTTGAATTAAGGGAAGGTGCACTTTGAATGATCCAGCTAGCTTCTTAATATATGAAGAACGTAGCCGTTTAAACAAAATTCCATATTTGTTTGAATTAACGGAAGATTTGAATTGTCAGGGTTTGAATTAAAAAAAATATACTGTACAGTCAGACCCTGTTTTTCTGGGCTTCACTTACGCGGATCCCGCGCTATCCAGACAAGTATCATGGGGACAGATTTCAGTCCTTGCATTTTAGCTTAATTTATCTCGGCTTCAGCTTCCAGATCTGGACAAGAATTTTCAGGACCCTTGAACAAATGAGTATGGGCAGTTTTATATGCATTATGAAATAAGTGCGGACCTCGCAGACAGCTCAAGATATCATATTTCACTTATCTGGATACCCCACTACTTGGACATTTTTGCTGGGAACGGTGAAGTCCGAATAAACGGGGGTCGACTATACAAGGTGGCACTAGAAACAAATGTTTGAATAGCTGAATCCCCCAAAAGAAAAAGCGGCATACCCGGATGACAATGTGACAATGTTGCGAGGTTCACACAGAGTAAGTCATAAACAAATGTTGAAGGATAAGATCAGGAGAGATAACAAACACTAAATATTATTCTACGGTAAGTAGTGCTATCCTAGTAACATCCACACAATGTTAAGTACACTGTTAATATCAATCAGACACACTGACATGAGTTCATCTCAGATGAAACTGCCACGAGCCACTGTTGAAGAAACGTGCATTATCAGGTTATCCTGCTGAGACCAACCCTCATACTCATCTAAGAGTACCTGAAAGGGCAATGTTATCATGTGTCATACTGGCTGCCATCTCTCGCAGCATGAAAAGCAACTATTGACAATTGTTTTTGTTGTACGTTGTCAGGATGGTTACTGGCATTTGATAGATTGTTTACAAACGATTGCTGGTTCTGGTTCACCTCATTGTCCAGTTGCACGAGGGCGGTTGTGTGATGGCTTGTGGTGTGGGCATCGAGCTTGTATAGTAATTGTAATACTTCATCGGGTTGCTTGTTTTGGGGTTGACCTGCACTTTGGTTCAAGGTGCCCTATTCTCCTCAATCTAATCTACCTCGATTAGTAAGTACTTCGTATGCCATTAGTTGTTATGTGAAGAAAACGTGAAGAAAAGAGACGAATGTCACACGCTCTCAACCAACAGTCAATCACTTGATTTGTATCGCCAGTTGTGTTGGACCAACATTGTGTGTTCTCACCAAAAGTGGAAGGCTTTATCGTGACAGAAATCTGAATGTGACTGTGTGGCCGTGAAGGAAACTGTTTATGAGTTATCAACTTGCTCAATCTCCAAGTAATATACTGTGCATGCATTTAGGATAGACGTCCCTAGAAATGGGCGGAGCTTGTCCAGGTTGCTCCACCCAACAGTGAAAGTAGTCAAGGTCGATCACATATGATGAGAATAGAGCCCGTATTACTTCGAGAATCACGGTATAATAAAAGCTGCTTGGAAACACACAAGAGTTTCATGTACACTTTTGGGCTTGATAAGATGTAGAAGGTGCAGTCATCACTATGTATAGCAGAAAATGCACTGACCTGACTAACAAGAACAGCGTGTTTAGGGATTATTGCACTGTGAGGTTAACCGAGCTCACTGGAGATGGTGCTGTAGGGCAAGGTTTTTGCACAGGGCCGAGATGCGGTCACCCCAAGTTATCCAATCCGAAAACTTGGTCGTGTCACACGCATTACTGGCAGCAAAAAGTGATAATCACTGATGAAATCTCGCAGGAGAGGTAAGTCGCAGACAGTCTTGCATATGTCTTGTGTTTTCTGCTACCAACAGGATCTGAATAACAAGAACAATATGTTTTGTAATCATTGTGGCACTACAAAGTCTGCTGAGCAGTTGATCTCTCCAAGGAAGATATAGTCCTAAAATATCCTAGCGATCAAGAAGGAAGTTAAAGGATGTGCCAATAAAGGAGAGGGATGTGGTTTTTCCTGGATTTAACATTGGCTTGTCTATGAATAAAGTTCACTTTTAGGATTGCCTTGTCCTATTTTATCTATACATCAATACACACTATACATACATCACTTTTACAGTGTTACAATAAGTAGACTAAGCAAAATACACCTAACAGCCTTCTTTGTAATGCTAACAAGTTTAAGGCAACATCCTTATAATGGCTATATGGAAATGAAGTGCTTAATTCATTGCTTCTTTGGGGGCCTCTTTGTTGGTTAGCATGAACAGCATGCCTGTATTGGCAATCCTGTTGTCGCACACTTCCTCACCCTTTGTATTTTGTGTATTCCTCACCTTTTGTATCCAGGAACATTCTATTGTTAGAATAAACCATGCCTTAAAGGAACCTACAGTGCAGCTCACACATCCAGGACAGGCACCAATATCCTTTGAGACCACCCTTGTGGAACAGATCCAATGCAGTGGCGGATCTAGAGGGGGTGGGGAATTCACGATGTCTTGACCCCCTCCTCAATTTCTCTCCCTTCAAAGTGTTTAATTGACCTAGATATGCATTTACCATGATGGCCAAGCCTGTACATCCCTCTATAAAATATCCTAGGTTTGCCCCTGATCCCATGGAACATTCATGATGTGTAACAATGTAGTGTGAACCATCAGATAGAAGGAATACAACAAACACAGAAATGCACGCAGAGTAAAAGAATATATGGAAGACGCATTATAGTAGCAGTTGCTGATTTTTGAGATATTCTATGTTTTGTACAAAAATTTCCACCTGTATATCCCCACAGCTTACTGAAGAGAATAACACAAAGACTGTCACCTGTCCGTTTTGGTTCACGTACAAAGGAAGCATCCTGATGCACATTCGTGCACGTGTATTCGTTGTTACGCGCACTTCTATGCACGAAACCCCTTCGTTCACTGATGGGTACATGAATCTGTATATATGACCTTATCAGTATGCTTTTAGCCTTCAGAGACCTCACGTGGATGACTGATGGGTGTACCATCCCAAATACCACCGACTCGTTCCCGGAAAAAGAGAGAAAGAAACAGGTTTTTGTTACGGTACCCAAACCACCCTAACCCCGCAGATGCCATCAGCATACACACAGAGGGGAGGCGCTAGATCCTGAGGGGCACACGCACATACACACACATCAAAACGTTAAATAGCCATACGGCCACGATGAAATTATGTATCTTCACTGCGATCTTGACTGTCAGGTTCAGTTATGAATGCACCATCCGCAATTTTGCTTCTGACGGTTTAGAATTACTGCAAATCACACAACTCCACGATATTCGCCTCAAATAACAAATAACCTATGAGAAACAGCTGATCTCCATGTTTCCATTCTGCACTCTGAGAAAAGGCCGGCTCGTTTGATCACTTTTTTTGGGCCCAGTTTAGAGGGCGCCAGTTATGATCCCATTTGACGTAACCCCTCCACATGCTCCTCCGTGGATGCAACGCAGCGAAACACACTAGTTCACGTATAGCGACCTGATCTCGCTGCCTGGAGACGCTGAGCAACCTAAACCCAGTAACTTTTCATCTTGTTCAACTAAAAGCGCGCGTTATAATTACGTGAATTAAAGTACGTAAATCCGGTTTACAGTACGTTTTTAGCTAAGTGACCTGAAATCCGCAATGGCTTTCGGTTTCGCTTTAGGTTGTTCCCTGATTTGTCCTGTGCAGTATGATCAGTCCGGTAAGCAAGGTCGTAGTAGATTGGCCCAGCTGTGATACAGTCACGAAAAATAAATAATAAATAAGAAAAAAAATCGCTTTGACGTTACCCAGTTTTTCACATTCGATGAACGGTATCTTGACACTTCTTACGTTCTACTACTTTTTACCAGCTGATCTTTATTTTCCAATTTCTTGTGAGGAAAAAAAAAGAAGGGAAGTAGGTTTCCTACGTGTCGATTTTTTAGTGCTTGGACATTTCTTTGCAGAATTAAATGATATACGCAGTGAACAGCTCTCTTTGTATCCCCATCTGAGTGGCGCCCTGTCAAATATCGCCCACGGTTTCGTTGCAGACTGGGAGGCTCCCGGGTTCTAATCCCGGTGCCGGCTGTGCTGTTTGTGTCCGGGCCTTTTCTTGGAGGTTCCACAGATTCTTTCAAACATGTCGAAACAGTTCCAGAAGTCAGTCCAGTACGCACATTCCCCTAGGACGTCAACCACCCAGTACCGTAATTTCGCGCGTATATTAGCCGCGGCTTATGCGCGACTTTTTTATTTTTTATTTTTATTTCACAGGCGCTCTGCGTCTTATCCACCGGTGCGGCTTATCTGATGTCTATTTTTTCCCTGGTATATTTTCCCCATACGCTGGTTTTAACGAAAGGGTCGACAGTGTCTCTGGAACAGCACCGCCCTGCCAATGCATAAACAATGCGCAACCGAGGCGCGTCCACAATCGAGTAGACTGATATTCCTGCCTCCCTGCAGCACTCCTGCCTCCCCTCAAGCAGCTTTAACGAAAGCGGTGACAGTGATTCATATCTTCGGGAAGGCCCTCGATCCATGAGAAACATACACCAAGGGCGCAATCCGATCTTCGTAGAACGCTAGAACTGACCTCCTTTGTTGTACAACATGCCGACCTCGGAGTATGAACCACAGCGTTTATAGCCTTCCCTATGGTCTCCTTTGTCCGACAAATAAGTCGTGTCGTATTGCCCGCGGCTTATCTGCCCGAAATTTTTCAAAACGTTCCTAAAAACGGGTCCTGCTGCTTATATGCGGTGCGGCTTATACGCGTGAAATTACTGTACTTTCACCATCACCACCACCGCAGCCGCAGCGTGAAGACAACTGCGTCGTCGACTACGAATTTCCGCTATCTTAACGCCCTGACGCACTGGGGGGTGGGGGGGGGGACGCCTCACTCCCCACCCCCCTCCGTGACACGCTTCGTTGCACATGCCTTAAATTACGTAAATGCTTTCGAACCTAACAAAATCTTTACATCCTAATAGAGGCACGCATTCTTTACGCAGTGAAATGCAAGACAAATTAAAGAAAAACGCGTGAACGGACAACCGCAAACAGATTAAGTCAGAGCACTACATGTTGAAACCGAAACTAAAACTTGATACGTCAGGCCGTGTGCGCTCTAAAGCGTGTCCCCCTATTTTACAATAATAAAATAATAATCAACGCTCAGATAAATACCGTTGATCCCATGATATTCAGACAAGTAGAATTGTTCATACAATTTCATGACACCTTAATTAGGTGCTATTTCGCTTCGTATTTTTCTTTCTTTTTTGTGGGGGTCGTTGAGTATTGAGTGCTTTCCTTTGCTGATTTGGGTATTGCACTTTTAGACGATTCAGACACCCAACAAACGGAACAACCATGAAAGAAACGTACCCAGATAGCTGAACACACACGCAAAAAATAAAAAAGAATAGATGGTAAAAGCAAACCGAACGGGAGAATTGCATTTATGTATTCGCTACTGGTTACTGCAATGGGAATTTGCATTGACTCGGTTTAATGCCACGAAGGCTGTTCCAGGAGGTGGTGGACAGCCAGACCACTTTTTTTAAACCTCTCCACTCTTAGAAATAACCTTCACTACAAAGCATGCTCCTAGCCATCAATCATCTCGAGTGAGGTCGTTCTCTCCCTTGGTATGCTGAAAATGGGAAGCGTACGTCTTTTTTATGACAATTAAGAACTGTGTAAGTGTCACAAAAAAAAAGGCGCATGTCTCCTCTTTTCAACAACAGAAGGCAGAAAATGTCGTGCGGGATGGTGGTTGGCTGGGAGCATGCCACGCTGCGAAGCTCTGTTTTACCCGGCAAGCCCTATCACCACCACCACCACCACCATCTGTTTTACCCGGGTTCAAATCCCGGTGCCAGCTGTGCTGTCTGTGGTTTTTCCTGGGTTTTCCGCAGACGCTTTCAGACATATGTCGGCACAGTTCCCTTAGACGTCGGCCCAGGACGCACATTGCCCCAGGGCGTCAGTCGTTACGTTGTCCACATATGTGAGGCCGACAACGGCAAGCCCTTTCACCATCACCACCATCTGGTTTTATAGGAGTGCAAAGGGCCATCAAAAGAAAAAAAAAGAGGAAACAAATTTAGGTTAAGACATCTGATGAAAGTGTGTGTGTGCCATTTTACCAGATAGCGCGAATGGTTTTGATGTGTGCAATTCGTTTCCCTTTTTTTCCCCTCAAATAAACAGGGCGTTCACCCGGGTATAACGAGGAGGAGGAGGTGGTGCTACGTCACCGATGATGTTAAAGAGAGAACTAGTTCTGGTACGCCGGTCAGTGGTGATGTGCGCCTTGTCCTTTTGCCGCCGTAAACCAGTTCTGCCGGTTCTCCCGGAGAATTGGGGATTAGAAGGAGCGGCCGAATAATGACCGAGCTTGATCTTTCAGAACGCCGAATAGCCGTGTAGCAGACGACAGCGGAGTAGCAGACATTTCTCTGGACCAATCAGCGAGCGTGATCGTTGTAGCGTCAGCGCGGGGTTCCAGGCAGATCACAGGCTGGTGCTGCTCTCCACCGCCGTTGCGCACGGTCACATTTTGCGGCATAGTTTGAATTCGATTTCTGCAATAATTACACCCTGTGGTGTGAATTACTTCGCATGCTGCATCGTACTGGCAACTTAACAGTTTTATAGGAAGAAAACAGGGTGTAAAAAATGACTTCTGCGGTATTTTTAAGTTCGACCATCCATACAAGCGACATCGTGCGGAACCGAAACCCGTGAACAGTTTTTTGCTTCACCAAGCACATAAACGCCTGCTATGCTTGCGTGAGCAGTAACTAATCAAGCTAAGAGCCTAGAAATACAAAAAAAAAAGCCTAGAAATGCGAGAAATCGTCAATTCCGACCTCACCCAGGAAACGGCAAACGAGGAACGGGGTCTCAACCAGGCGCGAATCTAGGGGGGGAGAGTCCAGACCCCCCTCAATTCCAGACTTCAACATAGGGTTCAATTGACCAATCCCAGCATGCACCTGGCACTTGTCCATATAGCTGACCCCCCCCCCCCCTCGGAAAAATCCTAGGTCCGCCCCTGGTCTCAACGACGAGTTTGGGTCGACGGCCCAGGTTCGAAATCGTGAACTTTTCACATCAACTGCCACAGTTCCCCCTGACAAGCAAAATGCTTAGAGGTCATTCAGAACAATGGCCGGAGTAGCGGTCGTTATAATGTTATGTTTCGGTTTTCTACTCGCTCAAAAACAAATAAATTCCGCTGATGTTTTCCAGACACTTTCATGAGGAAATTAGCTTAAGGCACCTGGGTCCTTTCCGAGTCTGAACTTGCACTGCCATAGTCCTGCAGACCTGTATGGGCCATATGAGTACGTTCGATACCGAAACTAACTCACTGTGATCTCTCAAGAATGATTGTAACACTGCAACGTAAAACATTTGTACATTCACACAAACAGGGTCGCTGCACTTCGGAAAATATATTTATTTCTCACTTTACTCTTCTTGCATCATTGCATCATACAAAATAAAAATTGCACGTCTTCGCTCCACCCGCACGCGCACGAGACGCAGAGACGTTTGGCGCGAAGATTCCCAGGCGGCAAGATGGATGTCCAATTCATCAAAACTCAGAAGGGAAAAGATGCCTTGCACGTGGACGGGTATAAGTACGTCCTCCAGCGCCACAATTTAATGTATTCCACGTGGAAATGCAAGGAGTACTGGACGATCAACTGCCCAGTTGTTGCTCGGACTGTGGAAGGGCAGCTGCAAGAGATCAGTGGTAGGTTTGAATACCCAGTACCTTTAACTGCACTAGGAAAACAGCACAATATTAGGTTTCATCAGCACTAACAAAACAATTGCCAATCTGCTCAAGAGACTCTCTCATATTTATTTTTCCAAACCCTCGTGTTTGGTGACACCCCCAAATGTTTAAACCCCACGGGGACGGTTACTTCTGTTATGATGACATGCTGATAACTATATGTGTGTAATGATTACCCCCATGCATGGGGCTCTGGATAAACCAATGGATCATATTATAGCTTCCTTACGGCCTCTCCCGCACAAAATGAAGACTGCTTACAATTAACTAAATAAAGCGACAAATATACAAGCTCCAGATATGTTAGGAAACCGAAATGAAATTCCCCAATGGTTTGTTTTACTCCATTTATTTGTGGGATGGCTTACTTCAAATTGCTAGATTACTGGAAAGTGACATTTACTTTTTTGTGACACGCTGTTTTTCTGCGTTCTCCTTGCGGACCCCAGTGGTCAGAAAACAGGTGCCCCTACGTGAAGTTCTTTCAACTGTCCCGAAACTGGTTCAGGTCTCGTGTGATTTGGCTTCATTAATCACAATCTATAACATGGGATGGCCCATCAGTCAAGAAAATAGCTAATTGCTGGTGTGCAAGGAAAGACCTATACGAACGTAAGATAAGAGTGTGTATACAGGAAACTATACAGAATGGAATACAAATCGATATACGTTGTGTACCGTATTTTCCAGTGTATAACACACACCACTTAAAATTTGCAGAAACTAACAGTTAAGTGTGTGATGCACAGTGATAGATAACGAACATCTATTTAATACACTTTCCAGTTCTTTGCTTTTGAGCGGGAGCTAGAGTGGAACACGCCGGGTACAAGTATGGTGTATTATTTACTATCGCTATTATATTATTATCACACTTTAATGACCTACAATGTACTCCCTCTACTTTAAAGTAGGAATGTCTGCCACCTGAGTGATGATCTGGAGAATATGAGATCATGTGAAAACAGCAGGGTAGACGGGTATTCCAAAGATGTCTGGGGCCCCTCAGCTGACTCATGTGCACTATGTCGCCGTCAGTGAGGAGCAATACTGGTGCAAAGGACAGCAACTATCCTTCCAGAACCGAATATGTAGTGTCCCTTTTTTCTTTGACATCTGCCTTGTCATAATCAGGTGCAGCACTGAAACTCTATGCATGCAAACTCCAGCTATAGGTCACCTGACATCTCCCAGAATGGTTGCATTTTTGGAAAGGAACTGATATGCAGAGTGTCTTTTTCTTTGGTTCATCACAGATCTTTTATAAAAAAAGCTATGAGATTGGTAGGGATGCGGTTTTTGAAGTTGAGTTGTACAACCAGGCAGACGTCCTCTCGAAAATAGTATGTAGCTTCTAGGTGATTAATTACGTAAAATTCCCTAATTAACATATATCGATAACGTAACTCTTTAATGATGGGACTTAGGATAAAAGTGAGCATTCAGCGTCAGAAGCAATTCTCGATGAAAGCCATTCTACCTTCTAAAAGCATAAAGTGAGCACGTGTGTTAAAATATCCATCGCCAAACATTGGTATGCAGATGAGGCAAAGATGAAACTATTCACCTGAGAAGTACATGTTCTTGGTCCCCGCAGCCTTATCAAGGCTGCAAAGTCTTGCCAGCACTTCAGCACTAGCTGAAATTGTCTCCATCGTTCCAAAGCATATGTGCCAAGGACATGCGTGGGGAAAATAGTAGTTGGTTGAAGTACACACTTGAGTGAAACGAAAACCCTTTTTCCCCAGCGCATCTCATTTATGTGCTTTTGCCTGATTCGCATAGCAATATTTGGCAATGGATATTTGAATGCACGCACTCGCTTCAGGGTTTTTAGAAAGGTGGAACGATTTTCATTGAGTGTTCTCTCTCACTCTGAAAAATCGCTTTTATCCTAAGTCCCCTAAATGAAGAGCTAATGAGGAAATTTTGGGTCATTACTTATTCACTAGTTACAAGTTGGGACAAAAGTTTACGGAACACAATAACGGTGCACTTTTTCTTCAATGCAACACCCTAGCGGCCGCCGGAACCCCGTGAGTTCACTGTTTCGGAGGGCTGGAAGAGTGCATTGTTAGCGATGCACAGTGGATATTCCGGTGTCGTTTGGGTGTGCCAGGGAAGTGGAAGGTACCACTGTGTGAAGCTAACAGTGCACCCTTCCATCCCTCCGAAACAGTGAACTCACCCGCCTCCGGCAGCAGCTGGGGTGTGGCACCGAAGGAAAAGTACGCTGCTCCGGTGTTCCATAAACTTTTGTCCCAAGCTGTACATACTGTCTTCCAGAGGACATCTGCCTTGATGTGAAACTGAATCGCGGCATCTCTGCTGATGTCATAGCTTTCTATAAAAAATCTAACAAATAAAGAAAGAACACCCTGTGTAGCACACACTAGTAGAAAACACACATTGTCTCTTTGCAACTCTTTCTCTCAACGTGTATAGCATGCACGTTATACACCAGAAAATATGGTATATCTTGAGCTGAAAGTCAGTTAAACACATACCTGAACTAGAACAACACTTCTCATACCATGAATTTTTATCTTCTAGGAGATCACAACCATGCTCCTGCCGTTGCCTGTGCAACGGAAGACAGGCTGCGGGCGAGGCTGAAAGACCGAGCACGGGAGGAGCCTCACCTGCCTGCCCCTGACATTTACGAGCAGGAGCTTGTATCCCTGGACAGAGCACACGTAAGTAGTATTTCCACAGCATCACAAAAAGTGACATAAAAAATTCATGAGTCACACATCTTCTGTGATGCAAAATTCAAATACAACAGCAACAATTGCAGATACCAACACGAACAAAACGTGACCACTAGAAATACAGTAAGTACACACAGACATACCACAAAAACAATAACCACAGAACAATACCACAAATACGTACAAATAATACTACAAAAATTACATTCATCCCCACGCAAAGACAGAATACAGGCACAGAACAACAAAGAATGGTGAAGCAAAAAATGCTACCATGACATACAGAAATATGCAAGTGGAACTATCTTGGTGTTGTGACGTGTGCCCTTCACTTGCAGGTTGGTGATGACGTACTCCAGAGTCTGCCCTCCTACAACACCATACAGGGTATAATCTACCGTGAAAAGAGGAGGAACCAGCCACCCTTGCCACAAACTGCTGCAGATCTTCAGCTGAGTGGCCACTACAGTGAGACTGTGAACGGGAGGAGGTTTCTGCTCTTCAGTGAGGAGAACAATGGCCAATGTACGTTGTGCTTCTCCACTGAAGAGCACCTTCTTCTGCTTGCGGAGAGCCATGAGGTTTTTGTGGATGGCACATTCTTCACCTGTCCACATATTTTTGATCAAATACTGACTATTAGTGTGGACAAGGATGGCAAGCACCTAATTGTGGCTTTTTTCTTGATGCCGGGAAGGAGCCGGGACACCTACGAACGTGCGTTTCGACGGCTTTTGCAGGAAATGCAAGATCGAGACCTTGCATTATCCTTGGAACTGACGAGGAGCGACTTCGAGCAAGCGCTCATTGGTGCGTTGCAGGCTGTGTTCATGCCTGCCCGGCATAGGGGGTGCCATTTTCACTATGGACAGGCTGTATGGCGCAACGTGCAGGCTTGTGGGCTAGCAGCAACATACACACAAAATGAAAATATACGTGTATTTGTGAGAAAGACTGTAAGCCTGGCATTTGTGCCAGTTGCTTTTGTGCGCATGGCATGGGGCCTACTCAAGGCTACTGCTCCCCAGGTGCCTGGGATGGGGGCATTTGTAGCTTATTTTCAAAATACATGGATGGACGGCCAGTACCCTCCACCGATATGGAACCAACATGGGAACCGTGGTGCGCGGACCAATAATGCGACGGAATCGTGGCACAGGTATGAACTTCCTGCCCTTTCCACATTATAGAAATGCGGACAGCAGTTAGGACAGATAAAGACAGTGCTCAACGAGAATTCTGAAAGCAGCAGCTCGAAATTAAAATTCGAGATCACCTGCATAATATTTAAAATTCCACAACACATCAGTTGTTGGTATTTACATTTCATATGACATTAATGATGTCAATTGATAAAGATTATTTGTATGCAGACATTTTTGGTACAAAATTTTTGACAAAAAATATCATGTCAAGGCTGCAAGATACTATTTTACAAAATTGCAGGGCTTGAAAAATTTCTACTGGACTTCAACACAAGAAAGTATGCAATATTATTGCAGAAAGTGGAACACTCTTAAAAATGAACTTCACCGCATAGCACGCTCTTAGCCAACCATCATCTCGAATGATGTCGTTATCTGCCCTGATTTGTTGAAAAGGGAAGGCGAACGCCTTTTTGTGACACTTATGCTGTTCATAATTGTCACAAAAAGGCATACTCCTCCAGTTTTCAAGAAATCAGTGCAGAGAACGATATCATTCGAGATGATGGTTGGCTAAGAGCGTGCTATGCGGTGAAGTTCATTTTTAAGAGTGAAGGACTAACACAGAATTAATAGTGTGGCTACTACTAACTTGTGGCAAAGTCCTTTTGGCCTGTCACACAGGTGCCATTCAATTTTAACGTAATACTGCTGACCATCTAATGGTGCCGCATTAGGTTTTAATGTTTTATTAAACTATTGTGAGCATAAGAGCAATCATGCCCATAGCAATAAATGCCGTCTGATCCTCATGTCTCCCTTCACCACTAGCCAATGCCAGAGGTTCGAAAGTTTCGGAAAATGTCCCTGGCCTAGCTTTGTGGCCATGCTTTCTGTGCGAGGAATTCTAGGCGTCCTCCATGTTGATTGTCTGATTTGCTGACTATTGTGTGTGCATTGCGGCACCGGCGACTTCCAATACCATAAAGTGCATGCCATAACATGCTAAGCATATGCATATTAGTGCATGCAATCACCGCAGCACAGGCAAAAGATGCAGGCCTTTTGACATGCATAAACATAAAGTAACACACAACATGAAATATAAGCAACACAATTACACACTAACATAAAATAGAAAAACAAATGAAATTGAAATTTGCAATTTAGAATGATGCTTCAATTTCGAATTGGAATTTGGAACAAAATGCGAAATCATTGTAGAATCATGCAACATGAAAGTGTAAATGAAAGCATAATAATAAATCGACCGTACATTCTTATTACCTCATGGCTGTTGAGGAAACCCCTCACCACTGCAATATCCATGGCCTAACATGCTGCGGCTTATTGCAGGAAACTCAAGAGAGTGGTGGGAAAACCCCACCCAAACATCTATACATGCTTGGAGGCGCTCCGCCGCATCGAATCGGCACAACGTGTGGGGCTCCTTCAAGCAGCAAATGGTGCCACTCAACGACAACGAAAAAAAAAATGGCAGAAGAAAGATGCCGCAATCCTCCGCCTCGAAGAAAAACTCCAGGCAGGGGAGATTACGATGGATGCGTTCCTCAGGAAAGCCCAACGATACTGCGGGTTGTAGTTGCTTACCACAGCAACACATATTTATGTAAATAGTGCATCTGTAACCTATATAACTTTTATTAAACTTACAATCATTTTTGGTGCTATAGATAGATATAGATATGTAAATAGACCTGAGACACGGCAAAAACAAAGTTAATATGGAGCACAACAATAAGTGTAGAGACTGCACAGTATAAAAATGCAAGTTCACAGAATTCTCAAATTGGAGTTTACAACATGAAATCAGAATTAGAATGATGAATTTCAGACTTAAATTTAGAATTAGAATTTAGAATGTAAGATGAGAATTTTCAAATAAGAATTTGGATTTGCAATTTGGAATTTTGAAGATGAAATCAGAATTAGAATGATAAATTTCAGACTTAAATTTAGAATTAGAATTTAGAATGTAAAATGAGAATTTTCAAATAAGAATTTGGCTTTGCAATTTGGAATTTTGAAGATGGAATCAGAATTAGAATGATAAATTTCAGACTTAAATTTAGAATGTAAGATGAGAATTTTCAAATAAGAATTTGGCTTTGCAATTTTGAACAGGAAATGAGGATTAGAATGAAAGATTTCAAACTTTAATTTAGAATTGGAATTTACAATGTAAAATGAGAATCTTGAACGTTTTCGTGGATGGCACGTTTTTCACCTGCCCACATATTTCTGACCAAATACTGACTATTAGTGTAGAAAAGGATGGCAAGCACTCAAATGTGACTTTCTTCTTGATGCCGGGAAGGAGCCTGAACCAATGTGTGTTTCAACAGCTTCTGCGGGAAATGCAAGATCCAGACCTTGCACTATCCTTGGACTGGACGGGGAGCGACTGTGAACAGGCGTTCCCTGGTGCGTTGCAGGCTGCGTTTATGCCTGCCCGGCATAGGGGGTGCCATTTTCATTATGGGCAGGCTATATGGCTCAACGTGCAGGCCTGTGGACTAGTGGCAGCGTATACACAAAATATTTCAAACATAAAATCATAATTAGAATAAATTTCACGCTTTAATTTAGAAGTGGAATTTGGAATGTAAGATGAGAATTTGCAAAGAGTCCAGCTTTACAATTTGGAATTTTGAACATGAATTTAGAATTATGACAAATTTCACACTTTAATTTAGTATTGGAATTTAGAAAGTAACATGAGGATTTTTGATTAAGAATTTGGCTTTCCAATTTTGAACATGAAATCAGAATTAGAATGATAAATTTCACACTTTAATTTAGAATGTAAAATGAGAATTTTCAAATAATAATTTGGCTTTGCAATATTGAATTTCGAAGATGAAATCAGAATTATAATGATAAATTTCACACTTTAATGTAGAATGTAAAAATTAGAATTTTCAAGGTTTTTCGTGGAAGTGTTCCTTCACTTGTCCACGTATTTTTGACAAAATACTGACTATCAGTGCCAACAAGGATGGCAAGCCCTTAATCGTGACTTTCTTCTTGACGCCGTGAAGGAGCCGGGACACCTACGAACGTGTGTTTCGTCAGCTTCTGCAGGAAATGCAAGATCGAGACCTTGCATTATCCTTGGACGTGACGAGGAGCAACTTTGAACAGGCATTCATTTGTGCGTTGCAGGCTGTGTTTATGCCTGCCCGGCATAGGGGGTGCCATTTTCATTATGGGCAGGCAATGTGGCGCAGCGTGCAGGCCTGTGGACTAGCGGCAGCATACACACACAATAGCACAAAATGAAAATATAAATGTGTTTGTGAGACAGACTAAGCCTGGCATTTGTGCCAGTTGCTTTTGTGCACATGGCATAGGGCCTACTGAAGGCTAGTGCACCCCAGGTGCCAGGGTTGAGGACTTTTGTAGCCTACTTCAAAAACACATGGATGCACGGGCAGTACTCTCTGTTAACATGGAATCAACATGGGAACCGTGGTACATGGACAAATGATGCAACGGAATCGTGGCACAGGTATGAACTTCCTGCCCTTTCCACATTATAGAAATATGGTCAGCAACTAGGACAGATGTAGAGGGTGGCCAATGAGTATTCTGACAGCAACATCTCAATAAAATTCAAGATCACCTGCATAATATTTAAAATTCCACAACACACTAGTTGTCTATATTTACATCTCATATTAATTAATGACATTTACTGAACAAGATTATTTATATGAAAACATGATAATTTTTTAACACAAGAATTTCATGTCGTGGGCTTCAGTTCATTTCAGAATTTGGCTCTGCAATTTGGAATTCTAAACATAAAATAAGAATTGTAATGGTAGATTTCACAGTTAGGGGATGGAATTTAGAATGTAAAATGAGGATTTCCAATTCGGAGTTTACCTGTGCAATTTGGAATTTTGAACATAAAATCAAAATTCTAATGATACATTGCACACTTGAATTTAGAATTGGAATTCAGAATGCAAAATGTGAATTATTGATTTGTAATTCCACAGTATGCTCTTGTATAGCACTGTCCAGGCATCTACCGTAAAGAAAAAAGGGGAACCTCCCCCTTTTGGGCCATAGCCCAGATCAGTTTGCCAGCTCATGCTTGAACAGTCTTTATTGTAGGTTGTCCGTATAATTTTCAATTAGGGGTTTGGTACTTTGATATAGAAATGAAATTTCTAACAAAAAAGATAACTGTATTCAATAAGGGTTTACAATTGAGAATTTGGCTCTGCACATTGGAATTTTAAACATGGGCGATTTCATTCAGATTCAGGCAGGGCCCTAACCTTTGGGTCTCCGATTTTTTCCATTATTTTTTACGAGATAGCCCCATCTGTGGCATGAACACTGGCGTTGATCCCAGGTTCCGAGATGACGCGGTAGGCGAGATATAAAATCGAGAGCGTAAGGGGTGAAAACAATGGCTTCGCTCCGAAGCGATTTCTGCCCACTTTGAAGCGCTCTATTCCGGCGTCTGTAACGGCCACAACCTCCAGTCTTCCGCTACGTATTCACTATGCCATAGGCTCTGGGGCTGATTAATAATTCTTGTCTCCGACGAGCGAAACATTTTATAAAAAATCCGCGAAAAGACATCCCTACTGAATTTTACGCCCTTTCTGTACCCATATGGTTGCCGTCGTGATTTTAGCAAAACAATGAGCTACAAGTTGAACGAAAGCCTAATTTTCGCTCTGTTCAACAATGTGCAACGCAATTCTCTATCCTGTTTAGTTTCGATAAAATTTGCGCCGCAGCTGTCACAGGTACGAACATTTTGTCAAAGTTCGCGATGCACGTGCATAAAAAGGCCATGATGGATTTGTAAAAAAAAAAATTTAGGTTCAGGATGAATGCCTTAGCTTTCTTTTGACATACAATTCATGGTTGCTAAAATCTTCTTGACTGAGTTACAGCGCTCACAAACTGCCATACTTCGCCACGCCCGAAGGACCGGCATACTTCGCCGTCACTTGCTGTTTTCAAGCATGTGCATTCACCAGAAGTTTATAAAAGCTGGTGCATGAGCCACAATACAGGTACCAGTTCATAGCGAATATATATTCACTTAGGAAGGATTCCACTTTGCAGAAAAGTGAAGGAAAAGCGGTAAAGAGAGGAACAAGGAATGACAACAACAGCGCGTAATTTCCCACCTTTTATTCAAAAAGAACAGTGCCTTAAAAAATGCATTAACGCGTGGTCGTCACTTCATGCATAGTTCTTGCAAGGAAAACATCCTCGTGTGCACTTCTGTCAGCTTTGTACAAACGGGACATGAACGAAGGCCAGGTACTGGCCGCATCGACGATCGGTCGTTTCGATTCCCTGAGTGCTGCCGCTTCATCTGAAGCGAAGTGCAAGATATGCGTTTGCGTGTCCTCGTTCTGTTAGCACCGAAATGAAGTCCTGAGCCCGACCGAATTACGTCCGTTGCTTGAGACCACATGTTGTACACACTTGCTGCGTATTTAAGTGCGTACTTCATCACAGGCATTTTTCCCATGTCCAATCGTGGGCCATACTGTCCATGTCCACTATTGGCAGAGAAGCCAAGTATCTCTCTTCACGTGCGTTGCAACGGCAAAATCTGACACCGTTAGCCTGGCAACGGCAAGCGACGACCTGCGCCATGATACAGTGCACGCGCTTTTTGCGTTGAAGAGAATATTGGACACCCTTGATGACATGCTGCCGGTGTTCTCACACGTCGTCTGTGTGTCTGAACAGGTATCAGTTACACGAGATGCGGCGTAACACACTGCTGACACTCTGGATATTTTCAGCGAGTGGACATTGGAAGAATGCCTGTGATGAAGGAGGGGCAGCAAGTGTGTACAATATACGGTCTCAAGCAACGGACGTAATTCGGTCGGGCTCATGACCTCATTTCGTTGCTGACAGAACGAGGACACGGAAACGCATATCTTGCACTTCCCTTCACATGAAGTGGCGGCATTCAGGGAATCGAAACAGACCGAATGGTCGTCGCTGCGGCCAGTACCCAGCATTCGTTCATGTCACGTTTGGTACAAAGCTGACAGAAGCGCATACGAGGATGTTTTCCTTGCGGGAACAATGTGTGACGTGACGACCACGCGTTAATGCATTTTTTAAGGCACTGTTCTCTTTGAATAAAAGGCGGGAAATTACGCGCTCTTGTTGTCATTCCTTGTTCCTCTCTTTACCGCTTTTCCTTCACTTTTCTGCAAAGTGGAATCCTAAGTGGGATCAAAGTGGAATCCTTCTTAAGTGAATATATATTCACTATGAACTGGTACCTGTATTGTGGCTCATGCACCAGCTTTTATAAACTTCTGGTGAATGCACATGCTTGAAAACAGCAAGTGGCGGCGAAGTATTCCGGTCCGTAGGGCGTGGCGAAGTATGGCAGTTTGTGAGCGCTGTAACTCAGTCAAGAAGCTTTTAGCAACCATGAATTGTATGTCAAAAGAAAGGTAAGGCATTCATCCTGAACCTAATTTTTTTTTTACAAATCCATCATGGCCTTTTTATGCACGTGCATCGCGAACTTTGACAAAATGTTCGTACCTGTGACAGCTGCGGCGCAAATTTTATCGAAACGAAACAGGATAGAGAATTGTGTTGCACATTGTTGAACAGAGCGAAAATTAGGCTTTCGTTCAACTTGTAGCTCATTGTTTTGCTAAAATCACGACGGCAACCATATGGGTACAGAAAGGGCGTAAAATTCAGTAGGAATGTCTTTTCGCGGATTTTTTATAAAATGTTTCGCTCGTCGGAGACATGAATTATTAATCAGCCCCAGAGCCTATGGCATGGCGAATACGTAGCGGAAGACTGGAGGTTGTGGCCGTTACAGACGCCGGAATAGAGCGCTTCAAAGTGAGCAGAAATCGCTTCGGAGCGAAGACGTTGTTTTCACCCCTTACGCTCTTGATTTTATATCTCGCCTACCACGTCATCTCGGAACCTGGGATCAACGCCAGTGTTCATGCCACAGATGGGGCTATCTCGTAAAAAATAATGGAAAAAATCGGAGATCCAAAGGTTAGGGCCCTGCCTGAATCTGAATGAAATCGCCCACATACAATATGGATTCCAATGAGAAATTTTGCACGTCCATTTAAAATTGGAATTTAGAGTGTAATATGAGAATTTTCAGTGTATTTGTCTATAGATTTAGGCATTTGTCTATTGACAACACTGACAACCCAAGAACAAGAAATGCGTAATGCCTTGTTAACGAAGCAGCCGGGAGGCCTATGAGCAAGCATTTGGAGGCTTTGAGCAGAAAATGCGAGAGAAATCTTCAATAGCTTTGGGCTTCAAATAGATGCACTGTGGACAGTGTTTATGCCTGGCCGACACAAGGTGTGCCATTCTAATTTTCACTGCAGCACAGGCAAAAGATGCAGGCCTTTTGACATGCATAAACATAAAGTAACACACAACATAAAATATAAGCAACACAATTACACACTAACATCAAATACAAAAACAAACGAAATTGAAATTTGCAATTTAGAATGATGCTTCAATTTAGAATTGGAATTTCGAACAAAATGCGAAATCATTGTAGAATTTGACACTGCTTTTTGAAGTAAAAATTATACTTAAGATAAGAATTTCTAATTAGAAATTTTACTCTTCAATTTAGAATTGTATGGCATGTTCTTGTACAACACTGTCCAAGCCATAATGTAATGTGAAAAAGGTCACTGCTGGCCACAGGCTGCAGCAGACCATGGACTCAGTGGTTACTATGGTGAGACTGAACAGGAGGAGGTTCCTGGAGCGCAATGGGCAACACAAAACTGTGCTTCACTAGTGAAGAACACTTTCTCCTGCTTGCAGAGGCGAGAGTGTGTTTTGTGGATGGGACTTTCCTACTTGTCCACAGACTGTTCATTAAATACTGACAATAAGTCTGGACAGAAACAATGAGCAACTTGTACTCAAGAATTCTGTAATGAACTGAGCTGTATATTGGGGGAGCTATGCAGCATGATGCTCCTCGTTGTCCCTTTCCTTCAACATTGTCCAGGAAAGCTGTGGTTGGAAAACCATGTGTAGTCATAGATTGGTGCAAGGCAATACGTAATATCTCATTGTGACTGCATTACAGCTGCAGATTACTTGCGAGAGTGCTGCTGCAGGTAGGCCGACTTCTTCTATGTTGTGTTGGCGCCTCGGTCCCTGCTCCTCAAAGTAAAGGAAAAGTCACTCCTGCATATTTTACACCAACTTGTTTGCGTCCTTTCATTTTCATTCAATGAAAACAAAGACCAACTCATCTAGACCTGGCAGCTGTTCAAGAGCACAACATGACATTGTTTTCTGCACCTCTTAATTATGGTAGCATTTAGAGCATGGTAGCATTTGGATGAATGCTTTAATGCATGTATTGTGTATGACTTTGGTTTTGATTTGGTATGAACTGGGATTTTCTGACACAAAGACATCACAGATCCAAATGTGCCAGACCGGGTATATTGCTCAGTTGTCTAAGGTCAGTTGGATTGGTTTGTTGTCCATAGCATTGTCTCACTGGGTGCGGGTCCACCTCAGGTAATGCTCCATAGTGAGCAATGTATGGTCAACTTTCAAACCACTGTCAGTAGCAATTGTTGCCTGAGCAAATTACGGCACTGTTATTGAGGGGTAGAATTTCAGACACCAGCTAGTTGAAGGAGTCGCTAGCAGCACTGTGTATCACTCACAGCCTGAGAGGACTGGTACAAAAAGTAATTGTGACCGACAGACCACAGGTTGTAGACAAAGATGTTTTCTGCGACTAATGAGCAGTGGTCACCTGCAACAGCTCCCCAGTTCCAGTTTCAAGCCAAGATGAGGGACCTGAACTCATTGGTGTCAGCAGGCCACGTACTATGGACTTGTGGTATCTTGTTTCTGGTGTAAAGGATACAACACATAAGTTGAATCAACAGAAGGCATAGATACTTAAGCTACGTAGCTGTATTCACTCACTAGGTCACCCATCCAGATTTTTGTATGTGTACTGAGGAAACATGGCTCATCTTGCCTTTAGCTACGCCATCAACATCAGGTGAAATGTTTATTTATCTCCTGCTTAACAATATGTTTTAGAAGGCGAGCACTACAGTAATGCACACGATAATAAAAATTCAACTCAAATAACCTTCACCTAAGGCAGCAGAAAACAAAAAATGTTAAAAAATTCGGGACTTACGGGTAGAAAATGAAGCTTCAACACAGGCTTGACACAACACAACATTTAATAACAGAAGTCTCGTCTCTCATACGAGACACATCATCAGTTCAGTCACAGGGCAGAACGCAGGGAAGGACCATACAGGCTACTTAAAAACATCAGTGTAGAATTTGGGAAGTGGGCCCGCAGTTACTATTGTAGATGGTCTTATCACTCCTTATGTGCCATAGGTCCCCATAGGCCCTCCTTCTATTTTTCAGGTCAGAGTACTGTCAAAATCAAAACTGTGACTGTTTCTCCAAAAATGTTCAAAAAGTTTGGTCTTTTATTTAATCGTGTGTGTGGCCTTTTCTACACCTCGTGCTTCTCTATCGTCTGGTCTAGCAAAATGTATGAGACACCAAAGCCACGACAATTCAACTTATATTTGACACAACTTTGGAAATCAGGGTTGACCAGCTGTTCTGGCTTTGAAACGAGATCATGGAGTCTGGTATGAGGTTTAAAAGCTGTCCTCAGTCCCAAAGGGCACGACAGATAGATTCTAAAATACCCTTCACATAAGGGATGACGTCTCGAACATCTTTGTTCCCATCCTGCTGCTTGTCTTTGCATGAGCGTTTGCGTGTGGAGTCAATGAAATGATCATGACCATAAAGATTTCGCTGATTCCTTAACGATTCCAGCACTCACGGTCGAAACAGAAGCACACGACTCAAGGAGAGCAGACGAGGTGTAGGAAGGGCCACAAACACAAATTTGATTTCAACAACGCTGTGACCCTAAGGTGAGAACACAGGTGGGGACCACAAAAATCCTTTGAACCGTGGCACATAAGAAGTGATACAACTGTCTGCAACAGAAACTGTGGGCCCATTTCTCGAATTGTACTCTGACCCTTTTGAGTAGCCTCTCTGGCCTTTCCCTGGATTCTGCCTGTGGCTGCATTGATGATGTCTCTCGTATGAAAGATGAAACGTCTATTATGAAATGTTTTCTGTTGTGTCAATCCAGTGCCGAAGTTTTACTTTCTAGCTAGTAGAAGTGGACAACATGCCGCATTCGGCAGCTTACTGCAATTTAAGATATATATTATTTCATTTTCATTTTCGACAGCTGCCAAGCTGCTGGAATCCCAAGTGATTCCACTTGAGAAACAAAATGGAAGCATTTTGGTTTTCAAGTGAATTCTACTTGGGTTCCAACATATATTTCTACGTACATGGAAAAAATGAATTTTTTTGGCAGTTGGACCTAAAACGATATTGCTCGATTCGTCTCAATTGTTTGGTGCAGGAGCTTCCCCTACCCACTAGATTACTGTTATGGGATTGGTGCTTAACTGATTAGTGTGCCGGATACATCATGCCACTAGATTCCCCGGATCATAGAGCACGAAATTTAAAATGCCCACGAATTTCGTTATTTCTCTTACACGAGGACGAAAACAACTTGGCAGTAATAGAAATTAACGATGGAAGATGAAAGTCACTGAAAAGGTTAGCCAGCTGTAGGACTGGAACCCACATCTTCTGGATTACCAGATTACCTGGATTACTCATCTCAGTAATAGAAACTGTTGACATAAATGAAGAGTTCACAATATTTCTGTGTAAACCAAGATCTATTATAAGTATACCTAGTTATACAGGGTGTTTATATTTGGCCTTTAGAGAATTATTATAAAAAAGTCGTGAGAGCAGCAAGGATGTCGTTTTTCCAGTTCAGTTCTACGCCCAGCCAGACATCCTCTCAAAGAAAGTGCACAACTACAAGATGACTAATTACCTAAAATTCATTAATCAACTTTTTAATTATGGGATTTCGGACAAAAGCAAGATGGCAGATTGAGAGACTATCCTCGTTGCAAGCCATTTCACACTAGAAAAAAAAAAAAAAACTGAAACACACATGTACGTTAAAATATCCATCCCTGAACTTTGATATGACAATGAGCAGAAACTGAAAACGAGGCGACCGTTAACGCAGGGAGTACAAAACACGTGAGAGGGCCATGTGCTTTAGAGCAATGGAGATGATTGGAGTAGGTGTCGCTCGACTGGCCAGATAAGCTGCTTTCTGTCCAGATAAGCCTCCATCGGCGAGGGCGATGCTCGCATGCTGCCACGCTTTTTCGGTTTAGGCTCATTTGCATATAAAAATTCTGGGATGCATATTGTAACACACGTGCATATTTCAGCATTTTAAAATGTGGAATAGCATTCAACGAAGATAGCCTCTCAATATGCTATCCTGGCCGTAGAACTCAACAGCAAAATACAACATCTATACTGCTCTCATAGCTTTTTATAAAAAATCTGTACATGCTAAAAATAAACGCCCTGTATTCTTCAGTATTTACGTTTTGACCAACCGACATGTCCTTGGATGACCATCGACAAGTTTAAACCCATTTAAGTAAAAATCCTATTGGTACTCTAAGGGTAAGAAAACAGAAACATATACTACCTTTTGCATTTTAGGAAGTACAGGTATCGTAATTCAGCAACAACAAACATTGGAATTTAAAACAATATTACTCACAGCTTATCTTGAGAAATTCTTGTTAGATACTGTTACTGTTGTTAACAACAGTTTTGACGTTCTGGGTGACACACTAACACATTTGTATAGCCATTCTAACGAGGTAGACAAGCATCCGGACACACATACTAAAAAAGGCCAAGGTTGTTCCCATACAGAAGAGTGGTGACTGAAATGATTAGCATAATTACGGGCCCATGTCTGTACTATCCGTACTTAGCACAGTCTTTTAAAAACATGTTAGTGCTAGGGTTAATTCTTTTTCAGAAAAGTTTCAGATTCTTCCTTCCGAACAACATGGCTTTCTAGCAAAGCAATCCACTTCTCCCGCTGTGGTAATTGTCACAAAATTTCTTAATGACGTGTTAAAAGATCCTTGACCTTGTAACCTTAGTTGCTGGCATCTCTATATACTAAAAAAGCATTTGACACAATAAAACACGAGATCTTGTTGACAAAAATGGCTTCCATGGCCATGCCTTAGAGTTTTTCAGCAGTTACCTGTCTTCACTAACACAAGCAGCCGTACATAACAATGTCCCATCCCAGCCTCTGTGTACCTCTGTAAGAGTCCCACAGAACTCAGGTTTGGGACCAATATTACTTTCCTTTATACAATTATGATCTTCAGAGGGGGTTCAAAAATTCCAAATGTAGAATGTACGCTGATGACATCAATTTCTTTATGCCTGGCGCAAGTGTCGCACAAATTCGATAGCATGCTGAAGATAATTCAGAATTATACTGATGAGTGGTTCAGATCAAACAAAATTATGTTAAACATAAATGAAACTCGTGCAATTGTTTTTCGTAGTACATTATCTAAATTCGAAGGTTTACAGTTAGTCTTGCTGTTCACAGTAAACTTATACTGCAGGCTGATGAAGTCACCTCAGTGTAATTATGGACGAACATCTTCAGAATCCTGGTGCCACAGTGTACAGCCCTATGTCGAACCTATTCTTAGGTTACAGAAAAGATGTCTATGAATCATGGCTCTTACGAACAACTACAGCCCCTCAGTTCTAGAGTTGATTACGTTGTTAAACAATGTACAGTTCCTCACGCATAGTATTGCTAATTGTAGTTTTCCATTTTCAGTTCACTTGTTACATCCTAAACTGAGATTGACCAGGGAGAAGGATTTAGAGAACTCCAATCTTAGGAAGATCAGTAATGCATATGGTCGTATGTCTGCAGCATTTCAAGGAATCTCAAGGAGAAGATATAGAATTCTGCAGACACAAATAGAGTGCATAACATTAAACCTGTCCTCACTAGGCTCTGTGTTTTGAGTGGCTCCATTAGATTTGTCCAAATCAGGTAACGCATTCGTCACAAGAGTGTATAAGTGTTTTAGTGCCATCGCTGTTTTCTAGTTGTGTCATTGTTCTGGAGTTCTTTTCACATTGTTGCAAGCAGATTTGCACCAGGATAGCATGCTGCTACACTGTCAAGGCCAATAGAAACTTACATATGCTGCTACACTTACAAGGCCAATGTTACATAAACAATGGAAATTGAGGGGGTGGGGGTGGTCAGGATATTCTGACCCCCCCCCCCCCTCTAGATCCTAAAGACTGTTAATGTATATTATAGCATCAGACCCATTACCAGCATATTGGTACAGGTTTGCAGGTGTCCATTCATTATATATGTTCTATATTTAATTAAGCAGGCAATCTAATTCAATTCATAGGTAGGGCGCATGGGTAGGACACAGTGGGACGTTTGAAAGAAAGAAAGAAGAGGAAAACAGCTGTATCACTAGTTCGCGTGCTTCCTCCAATAGGAAGCCATCCCTGAAATGGTCCTGTGCGAGGTTCGCTACTGACACAGCCACAATAAAGATAAAACAGAGATTAATGGCATGCGTGCAGTTCAAAAATTAGCTATAGGGCCATCTGTGCAATACCTATTGTAACACTTATGGATGGAGGCAGGTTACAAGTTTACATAATATGCTTTCCCACCCTGCTGCAAGAGTATAGACGAGGATTCGGGATACTTGAAGGGACGAATGACAGGTGTAAAAAGAAACGAAGACACGAAGTGTAATAGTTGTTAGACACAGCTAAACGCCGCCAAGCATTCTGTGATACACGAAAGGGGGAAAACTTGGCAATGTTATGTGTCAAGATCAACCGCATGAGAAATGAATACATATGCGGTAATTCGCTACGTTTTTATATGCTCCTACTCGCCTTATTAGGTTGAGGAAACACAACCAGATACAACTACCACTAGTTCAAACAACTCCGAGAAAACAGGTGCTCACGCTAGCAATCGCTCCGTTCCTGACGTCAGCACCTCTTTTCCTTGAGTTGCTTGAATTCCTTCATTTTTGGGCGTTTGAGGCTTACTTGTTTGTGTCCTCCCTAACTGTGGTCTGCCTCGACAATTCTCGTTGTTTACGTCCTCGGCTCGGTACAGACATCATGAATTCATGATACCATCCGATAGCCTCGTCTCCGTTGCTTTCCGCCTTCCTCCATGCTTTCCGCTGAGGGACCTGTAGGTCGGTGTATTCATACGCGACATTTCAGTTTGCCAATATTTCGATGATATCAAGCTACAAACTTGAAGAAACACGATAAATGCGAGGCAGAACATCGCAAAATGCCCCAGTCTTTATTGCCACCCACATAAAACACTGCGTTGTTCACCCAATGTAACACAGCATAGCGTACACATAAGCCTAACTATGATTTATTTTGAAAGTGTGGATTTCAAAGGGATTAATTTTTCGGCGGTTTATTTCAGCGGATGGATTTTGGTGACTGGAATTTTAAGCGTGTGTTTTTCAATTACTTATTTTTAATGGTGTAAAACAGCGTACACCCGTTTGAACTGGTACCACAAAGTGCCCAGTTGCCACCAGCCCAGCTTGAACTGGTACCAGTTTACTTTCCAGCTGCCACCAGTTTGGTTCCAGTTGACCACCAGTTGGTGCGAACTGGGAACGAGCTGATACCAGTTGACTTCCCAGCTCAAATTTTCGCCTGGGTAGGTACTTAATTAAGTACATGTCTTCATCGTTTCAGCTTTACGACAAAATATTTGAAGAATTCCTTGACTTCGATGACAAAACTATTGTGACCGACAACGACAAGATTCTTTTTTCCTGTCCGAAACGAACAGCGTCACCACCGGCCGGGCAAAACGCCGGGGAAGTGATATCCATCGCCGTCGTTCCGTAAGTTGTTTACGTTTCTATTTGTCTATAACAACGGCCTACAGAAGAATACGTGCACGTGGTAATGGTACTATGATGTTATAGTACCATTGCACGTGGTCGTACACGTGCAGTACATTTACAGTAGTGTTACTGTACCGTGCACGTGATCGTGTCGCTGGTAATGTCAACGAGATAGAGATATGCAGGGTGTGTGAAAGGAAGCGTAACCTAGATTTTCATAAACACAGCTGTGTTCACAACCACAAAATAAGTCACAAAGAACCCATTTTGCTTTTGCGAGAGTGAACGCGATGTGCGGAGAATTTTCCTTTTACAAATGATTGCTAACAGCAGCTAGCAAGCCAAATTCGCCGCAGGCAACAACGGTTTTGAGGGGTCTTGCGTTCACAGCTTTGTTTGAAATCAGTGAGATGATTAGTACTTTAATCGCTAATTTAGCTACTTCCTGTGTAATTATAAGAGTGTTGCAGCTACTTTTCAAAAGTTCGCAGTTCAACTATTCCTTCTGTAGTTAACTGCTGTAGTTTAATACATTTGTAATATCAGCCACAGCAGCACACATGGCGGTCATCTTCAAACATTTGTCATGTGTTCGTGCAATTATTGCACTGGGAAGCGCGGGGGGGGGGGGGGGGCACAGCTTTACCGGCCTCCTTTTACCGGTACTCAATATTTTGTGTGGTTCTTTCGTTACGTATTCGGGTATAATATATCTTGCTATGTGAGCATTACATTCGTGTCCTTCGTCTTTTC
Organism: Ornithodoros turicata; assembly: GCF_037126465.1. Classification (NCBI taxonomy): domain Eukaryota; kingdom Metazoa; phylum Arthropoda; class Arachnida; order Ixodida; family Argasidae; genus Ornithodoros; species Ornithodoros turicata. The sequence goes on along the minus strand of NC_088203.1, from coordinate 57,019,743 downwards.
TAGCTAGCACTGCAGAACTTAAGAGTAATTCCTTGACCTACACAGGGCTGATGCGGCGTGCTCGACGACTCAAGGGAAATACACCTTCTCGACACCACCGCTGGATTTGGAAGCCCAGCTCAAAGGGTTGAAGACCGGCGAAATACCAGACCAGCTGAGAGCCAAAATTGTGCGCTGGCTACATATGGATATATCTCGTTACACACTGTAAGTGGCCATGTTTGCTCAGAAATGATAACTGTCTTTCTAACCTTCAATGCAGAAGTGCCGTTATATATGTATGGAAGCTCTTATGGCTATATGGTGGGTTATTTCACAGTATCACGTATTCTTCACTCATTGCAGCTATCCGGGGTAGAGGAATCTGTACCATGAGGCTGCGCGTCTATTGGTATACTTCTACCCTGCTCTGCGTGACATTAATGGTCCGGGCTTTGTAAGTGTCATGTACCGTCCGTGTTCACCCAGAATTTTGGTGGTCTGTTTGTTACTGTGGTTTCCGTGAGTAGAATTCAAGTTACATTTGAATTCGGTTGAATCCGGTTGGGAGCAGCCAATATTTTGCACAGAGTCTGCGCTTCTTCTGGGCTCTGCACGAAATATTGGCTGCTCCCAACCTGAGGCGACTTTTTTCAATCTGTGTCTACCGGTATGCTGGATTTTCCTTCGCTATTCTATTCAAATTTGGTAGTTTTCTGAAGTCTGTAAAAGCAGAGTTGCCAGTGAGCTATTATTTCCTATGTGTCATCACTCTGTCATGTCTAATGGCGTCACATATGTTGTTGGTGCATGTGCGACTATATACGAATCATAGTTGAACTTCTATTGTTTTTCAGCAATCAGCCAATGAAATGCCATGATGGACGTAAATGATTTACCTCATCCATGCCTTTTCTTTTCATAGCACACATGGTGGAGGCTGCTCAAGTGCCACACGAAAAATCACCGCAAGTCACTGGCAGAAATACAGGTGGTGCAAGCTACACGGGAAAAATATGGAAAGCGGAAAAGGCGTGATGAGAGCTGTCCTCCTACGAGGAACTGTATCCGCCAGAAGGTAGGTCATGTTCTGCATAGACGTCCATTTGTCTCTGTGGCTCTGCACATGCTTTGGTTCTGAGTATGCCTTGGCATTGCAGCTACCTGATAATTTGGACAGTGTGCCCGATGACACAGAGACGTTGGCTGCGCACAGGCTGTTCATGGTGCGGGAAATGAGAAAGGCCACGGGGGACAGGCATTACTCTCGCATCACAGATGCCATGGGCCGGACACATGCTACAAGAAGACGCATGATTGAACAGGAGCAGTGCTTGAGGAGTACCCTGCCCTGGCTCTGGCAAATGAGGTACATCTCCCTGTAGCTTTTGTTAAGGTTAAAAAAGCACACTGCGTATTTGCTGCACTGTTCTTACCAATAGCTTCTTGCAGATTCTCAACGAATTTCACTGCATGACGCAGTGCCACGTCGATGTTCCATTGGCTAGTTTTATGAACAGATATGGGAAGGCAATAATTGATGCAGCAGCACGATGCAAGTGGGCTCTCAAGCATCTTTCAGGCTTTCCCGGTCACACATCGAGTGCTGTGGATGACGGTGGGTAGTTGTAACTGTGTTTACACTAGCATTTTGTGGAACAACAGATCTTATGTACCACTCACTTTCAGTTTGCATGTCTGCTGCTGTATGGATAGTCCTGCCAGCACTGCTAAGGATGCGCCTGGAGACATCATTCACAGAGTAAGCTCGCATATCTCCATTGCAAAACAGCTGTCCTGTTCAACCATGCAATGTACTTCGTTTAGTTGTTTTTGCACTTTCAAGTAATGTGTATAGAGTGCCTGCAACATTTAAAATTGGCAGGGAGTATAGCTGCAGTTAGGGGTAAGGATGAAATAGTTCACAGGGCAGTACAGTGTCTGATAATAACAAATGTGGATCTTGTTACAAATGCTCTATCATAAGTAAAAGAAGGTAAAAGATGTTTCGCATAAACGGCATGTCACTCAAGTAAATAAACAAAATGATAGGTGTAAATAATAAGTCCGCTATTTTGTTGTGCTGTCCATCTCCTGTTACTGTAGGTTTATTGTCTACCATCTTTGTGTTCCTACTATTTCTTTCTCCCATTTCTTTTTTTTTTTTTCAGGGCACCTTGCCCAGTGACCCCATTCATCCATGTGTGGAAGTCTCTGGAGAACACTGGGTAGCTTCCTCGATCAGGATGAGACTGGAAGGCTTTTCAGTGGATGCTGTAGACCTCAATGCAGCGATGGCACTTGTGATATCCCTGTATTGGGTCTATAACATCCACTATTCCCCAAGGTCGAAGAAGGTGTTTATGATGCTGGAAGCAATCATTGGACTTCTGCAGGCAGCAGGAACGTTAGTTCTGGTTACAAGACTACAGAATAAAATCGGCTCTGTACGTAGTAAATAAATTGTGTGTATAGCGTACATGCCACTTGCTCATAGTTGCCTTCTTTAAGGGCCCATACTTCCCCAAGAACACACGCGGTCCTCAGGATGTCCTCAAAGTGTCATCACGTCCTCGTCCGTGATGGGGTGAACGGAGGAGGTCCACAGGCTGTCATCATAGGAGCTTCCAGTGATTGTCATTTGCGTACATCCTGTGGTCGTCAACCGGAGGACAAGCACAGGAGAAGTGAATTGTTTTAATACTGCGTTGTGCATTTTAATACCTGCTAGCCAGTAATCAACTTCCCGATTTATTTCTCATTACCCAATACAATCAAAGAAGGAGTGCTCATGCATAAATTAAAAAAAACGAACAAAGATATAAAATAAAAAGAGATATAGGGGGCGCAAATACTGATCGTCGGATTTTAAAGGAATCCGTCCATGTGCAGCGTTTGACGTGCACTAAAATATAGTTTGCTAGACCTTTCACTGCGGTCTTGTTGCATGAGCATCCGCAAAGGGTCTCTGGCAGGAGGTTGCGCGGAGCATTTTATTTCCGAAGAGACAAAAAATAATAGCGTTTCACTCCTCAAGCTTCACTTACGATGCATGCATCAAACCAAAGCAGTAAGAAACACGGACACTACCTTGATAGCGATTTAATACTCCAAGGAATTTCTCACTTCATTGTTGGTTATGTGTGAAATCAAGTTAAACTTAGATACCGCACCCTTTGTTTTGACTGAGATGCGAAGAGGACTCCCGAATCTGCTGAAGTTCGGAAGACAAGCAATAACTTGTATCTGTTCTGTCTTGGAAAGGAAATACTGCTGCATCATATACCTTTCTAGGTGGTTTCGTAGGTTTTAGTGACCTAGGGGCCTTTTATACATATCTTTTTTTTTGCTTTTTAAACTGTGACACTCATTGTTTGTGATGAGAAATACGCTGAACGAAATACAGAAGAGAAACCACGAATGGTAGCTGGTGACCGAGGTTGAAAATATATAAAAAACACACACACGCTGACTGGGTGCTGCAAATGTGCCCTCACTTCCCAAAATAAATAATTCACTATGGTATCTGCTTGCTCCCAGAACTGTACTAGCCGCGTCATTTGGTAGCTCCCATAGGAGGTCCTGAGGATATGACGGGGAGTCTCACTTTGTCACATTTCTAACAAATTGAGGACCTGGTAGGGAAGTCCTGGGGATGTTATATCTGTCCGCTGATGACTTTCCTCGGACGTACCCAGGAGGTCATTGTGTTCTTGGGGTTGGCTCCATGCACACATTCATTGCATGCTTTACTTAATGCAGACGCCTTCACAACATATGTAGCAGTCGGTACGTGAAAATCATTAGGGGCACGGAAGCTGCTTAACCTAACGGGCCTTAGACCGCTCTGGCGCGTGGGATGACAGTCATTCCCCAGAACGGGAGGCATCCATGAAGGCATCTTCTGTTACTCCTTCCTGTGGTTTCATTCAAACTCCCTTGGATGGCACTGCATGTATTCCTGCGTGGGGAGTTATCCGAAGTCTACAGTAGTGCTGGAACTGTACTTTCGGAGCTATGACGTAACTATATCGACACGCGCCACTACACTTGGAGCGCTACAGACACTGGGAGCAGTACGTGAGATACCTAGCTAGTACCTGTGAGCTACCTGTGAGCTAGGTACCTGTAGCTAGTGAGATACCTAGTGAGATACCTAGCTAGACGCTGGGAGCAATCACGTAATTCTAGCTACACGTTGCTCTACACTGGGAGCAGTGCGTGGTTAGCAATGACATACCTAGCCAGACGTTGTTAGCAGGACGCTGGGAGCACGCAGTACGTAGTTAGCACTGAGATACCCAGCCAGACGCTGGGAGCAGTAGACGCTGGGAGCAGTAGACGCTGGGAGCAATCACGTAATTCTAGCTACACGTTGCTCTACGCTGGGGGCACTATACACTAATGACATACCTAGCCAGACGTTGTTAGCAGGACGCTGGGAGCTCTCCGGACGTTGCCTGGGAGCAGTACGTATTTAGCAGTGACATAACTAGCCAGACGCCGTTAGCAGTACGCTGAGAGCAAGATAGCCCAGACCAATCTCGCGCCGGCCCCGCCCCGGCTCATGCAAGTGATTGATAACCAAACATATGTCTCGTTTTTATATTTTATTTTCATTGTAAGACGATTGCATGAAGCACAGCAGTTTGAAGCATGGACACGGCAATTTCAATGGACATGGGGATGATCCTAGAAAAAGTGTATGCTCAGGTGAGTAAATTATTTGAATTGTTCTACAAAGACACATACCCATGGAAAGACTACATGGTTGCCTGAAGCACAGAAACTCGAAGCATGGGCACAACAATTTGACGAAAAATGGACCTGGATGGTGATCCTAGAAAAAGTGTGTACGCTCCACTGAGTCGAGAGAGCTTTGCAAAGACCACACCTACCCTTATGGGACTACATGGATGTCTGAAGCACAGCTGCACAGCAACTCAAAATCATGAACATGACTATTTGGACCAGGAGATACTCCTAGAAAGTGTGCGTTCCAGTGAGTTGAACAAAGTTTCCTACTTTGAGTTTGAGTTTCCTACAAAACACCTACTCATAGATGACAACATGGATGCATGAAGCACAGCAACTCTGAGCAAGTCACAGACCTCAAAGTTATGTCTTTCCTAGAAAGTGGAACCCTCTTTCAGTCATTTTTCGAAAAAGCTTCCCAAATATATTATTCGATATATCATACTTCTCATGCTATATACATAAGTGATTTTCTCTTATACTAACGAGTCATAGCGACCCCGAAAAGGCAGCACTAGTACGTAAGGAAGAATACTCACGAGCCCAGTAAACCACCGGTGTCCCAAGGACGTCTACATGATGTTACCCTCAGGACGATGAAGACATCCTGAGGACATCCTGAAACATAATTTTGACATACTTGGGACGTACTCAGAACTGCCAAAATAACATCCGCGCACGTCCCAAGGAAGTCCATAGTACGTCAATGACGACCTTTTACGGACCTCTAGTGGACCTTTTTCCCGTGCCTTAGCCAGGCTTACTGGCGTTCTCTGAACATTACATCAACACCGCACAGCAGTGCGTATCAGTGGCACAAACAAGCAACATTAGATCAAACACTTTATTTCGTATGAAACTGAGCGTCATAGCATCGGATTACCTCACCAGGTATTATATCACAGCGTAAAATGACCAGCATTTTTTTCGCATTATTATTGAGAACTTACATGTCTTTGAAAACATGATGTCCATGAACACACACAGCATCGGTCCACAAGGGGAAAAACTTAAAGGTATATGCCCGCAATGTCCGAAGTGCGACGCTGAAACAGTTGAAGCACTGGCATAACCGACGACCATGCTGCACTGTGTTTCGTACAACTGGAGATTTGCGATGTGTCCAGCTTGCCTTTCGTGCGCAAAAATTAACGCTATCCAACTTCGGCTATATTCACTTTTCGCCACGGACTCCCTTCCCTGCCGCGTCATGTGAGCTTAACCTGCAAGAAATGTAATTTCAAAAACACTGCTACAGCAAAATGTCACTGTGAAGTACGCATCGACGTATACGCATACCTTTAGACACAGCGCCTATGGTTGCAGTCTGCAGTAGCCTAGCATACTCCCTATCAACAGCCCTATTGCCTGCGAAGACGGGAAACGCATGGATAACCACGTAGTTGGAACGTGAATGCCTCGCACATTCACTACGTACCTTCAAAACGGGTAAAATCTTGAAAATGACGCGGGGGACGCCATTGGAGATCCATAATTCACATTCATCCGCTACGACGTTTCCACACATCTGTAAAAGAGTCAACAAGGTGCGACACATTGTACTTCCCTGCAAATTCTTTATTAAAATCACTCAGCATTTTTTACATACAGTGGCACAGCCGTAAAGGCTTGTGCTGCCGTGGAGCACATGACGAAGTTGCACGGGTGAAGCGTATGCCCAATCTGTTTCGCAGTAAACACAAGTCACTGAAGAGCTCTGAAACGCACTTTAGCGGAACTTACCTGATGTCTTTCAACATTTCTGTGACCTTCCCACGTCGTGAGTGTGCTCTCCCAACCGCGTTGTTCACCGCAATGAATACGTCGAAAGTATCTGAAATTCATTAGTAGATTAGACAAATTAGACAGATTAGACATTAGTAACGGGGCCACTGACGATGTTGCATCTTCACCTTGAAAAGTGCTGGTAGGGTCACGAGTACACTTAGCTGAAAGATAAAGCATAGGGTAATAGGAATCAAAAGGGTAATAATCACACTGCTAGCATAAAGTAATAGAACCCACACGCTAGGAATGATACCAAACAAAAGTTGCACGAATCGTACAAACATAGAACTAACCTTTAATCTAAGAAATCGCAAGGCTTCCGGACCTATCTTCCAGGGTGCACACATAAAAGCACCCCCAGGCAACACTAGTAGGGCATAAAAACACATTCACAGCAGTCCAGGGCACCAGAGCAACGACGGAACGCGAGACAACGGGAGCCAGAAAAAGGCGTGCGAACGCAACGAAGCTTGCAAGCGAAATGGACGCCGCCCGCAGCGCAGAAACGGCAGGAACGGAAGGCCACCTGCCCGCCAGGTCATGCCCCAGCGCCAGGCGCTCCTCGGGCTGTAGCAAGGGAACGGAAAGTCGCGCGAAGACGGGACCAACGCTATCGGAAAGAGGACGTTTTCCTCTTCAAAAACACATCTCAATCACCTTCCTACGCCAGCAAGAACCCGATATCGAAAAAAATGCCCCAGGCCCATGTATCAGAGAACCGCCGTTGCCACGGTGTTCTAACTCGAGAACCGAGAGGGATAGAAAGATGCGGCAAGTTTCTACGCGTTTCCATTGTCGAGTGCGTGTGGCCATTAAAAGGAAGTCGGATCCGCCGTGGGCTTCAAGCCTGAAGACAGGGACAAAAATCGGTGAACGGTGGTCGGTGTCAGGAATTTCGAGGATGACGTCTTAACCACTGGAAATCGACGGCTGGTCTTAATTGGGAAGTTGTAGAGCAGGGAACAGAGCACGCGCACACAAAATTTCGACTAAATCGGACATCGGGTAATCGACTTACGACACCGAAAAGTGGGAAGCGTTTCAGGGTGGCTCTAGCCAGCCTCGCAGCTCGTCATATGTGCTTGTGCCGATATCGGGAGAACGGAACATCGCGCGCCTGCGGGACAAACGCTGTTGGAAAGAGCACATTGAGACCTTCCTAACGAAGGCAAACATGACCATGTGGCAGCAACGGGAAGGCTTTTTGGGGGGGGGGGGGAGCCGCTGGTCCCATGTACTGGGAGGAGTGTGAACGCGGAATCCTCTAACTCGAGAACTGCTAAATTTAGAGAGACGCGGTGAATTTTATCACGTGCTCCGCGTCGAGATCAGTGGGATCTCCAAGTATGAACCCTGTCCGAGGCGAACTTCTTTCCAACAAGGGCACTGAAGTTCGGAAAAACGAATTTTACTAACGCGTCTCAGACGCCTACGAGTTCGAAACCACTACAGATCAGTTCCTGTGTGATTTGCGCGATCACACAGCTAATCCAGGCCCGTTCGGACCTGAATTTTGGTCTCGATCCAACAGTCCGGGCGGGATTTACAAGACTTTGAAGGTGTCAGAAGCACCGACGGTTGTCTAGAATTTTCAAATATCTGGACAACCGCCAGCATTTCTCACAAGCCGCAAGGTGCACGCGTAGGGGGATGGAATTCGTCACAAGAAACAGCATCCCGATATCGCCGCTGCAGGCCAAGATATTAGACGCGGGAACCCATCGCGAAACACCGCGGTGTCACTCTGATGGGGTTAAACCATCACTGGATGGCTAAAAGACGCCGCGGTATCAACCGCCACCTCAAGTGGCATGTGCAGTGCTCAGTTGGAATCGCTATGCATATCTGATCTATTCTGACCGATGATGTCACTACGGTGCCGTAGGGGACCTGGGCACATTCTTCTTATTTGTCTATGCTACCAACCTTCCCGAACCGCGCTCTCTCAGATCCTTAGTCAGTTGGAATTTCACCCTTTCTATCTCTATGAAAATTGCTTGGCCCCTGGTGAAATCCAGCCCATCAACACTCTGTGATGAGAGCTTTTTTGGTCTTTTTAGACACGTCAGGACTTCGATCCTTATGGTGAAGGGGCACATTTCATCGCGTTTTATGCCAGTGGGCTCGGGTATCCACACTAGCGACGAAACTCCTCATTATTAACCTTAGAAATAAAGTTGTTGTTTTATTGATACTCTAGGCCAATTCCTTCAATTGGTTTCGCATTCTTTGAACTGGTGCAGTGTGTACAAAACATGTTGGATTACATTAAATCAAGTGGAGATCAGCGTTTAGCATTTATATCCATTAAGCCAATTCATTGAATTGCGTCTTTATTCCGTGGGTACGGTCTTCGCCACACAACATAGTGGAACATGATGTCGCGAAGGTATAGCTTCTCTTCAAAAACCCTGATTCTGTCAGTGAGGAACTTGTACCTGACGGCTACATAATGAACGAATTGACTGTCTGATTTGTCTTTGGATCTCGTTGGAATTGTGGCGACAATTCAATGATGTTATGTCTTCTCGTTCCGGCAGGGAAGCACATCTGGAGATGTAGTTGTGTGTGTTCCGTTCTACATGGAGATATTGCAAGAGATATCGAGGTCTTCTCGGCCTTCCCAACTACCTTTATTAGTACTACAGTAAAAGGAAACAGAAGCTAGATACTGTGGTACATCTGCTAAGCTCGGACCATGTCGGGAGTTTCTTTGTAAATTCAAATGAATAATTTTTGTGTGTTGCCACTTCGGTAACTCGGATAAAAAATAGTGTCACTGTTTTAGTTTCTTGCTGCACGCTGTTGAACGTTATCATAAGGATACAAAAATATAATGAGCATCGAAAGTATGTTTGTATTCTACTTCTAAATCAACATCCGATCGGGACGCCATTTCGAAGTCCCAGCGATATCATTAAAATGCATCCTGGCTAGACAACGCTAGGACGTTTCGAATGACGTCTTATTTACATCATTGGGACATTTTTCGCGGATCAGGACTTCGGGATCTTTTCAGGACGTCCATGGGACATCGGTGGTTTACTGGGAGACATGCCGGCGGTCACTGAAGACATACACTGACACACGGCATGTGGCTATCAAGTAACCTTATATAGTCAACTATGTCTGACTAATCTCTCTCTTTCTTTCGTTGTTCTTTGTAGCAATTAAGCATATCACCTTTTCCTTACACTCTTGGCAGTCGTGTAACCCATATGAATTTGTTCCTCTTTGCATGTTTTTGTACAAAGTATCTTGTTGAGGATGTAGATAACAACCCCCGTGGCGACTTGAGCAACGAAGAACCTCTTTTTCTCCTTGATCACTATCTCGAATGCGTGTCTGGCATTGGCTTTTCCTCATACGACTGTACCTGGCTGCTTTGCATCTTTTATAAATTACATTCACTTGACAGTCTTTTTTCTTGACTTGTGAAGACGTACGTGTAGATAATGGAGTCTTATTTAGTCTTTCTTAGGTAGTAAATAGTTTCTTTCCGCCAAACGTGACTCCAGTATTAGTGTTCCTCATACTTGCAATGCCACTAATGTAAATTAGGTTCTCTTTGTTTTTCTCGAGAACCCTCTTACGCATTTCACAAGCGATTCCTACCTGATTGCTAACCAGCCTTGAGACTTGTTATCCATTGGGCAGGGGAAAGCACACAAATCACGCCTTTTTTTTCACAGGCCGATACTAATCGATCCTCGTGTGGTTAAATAAGAAGAAATTCCTGAGGAGGAAAATGAAAATCCCTACCAGCTGACGCTGTGAGGATTACGAACATGGTAAGCTTTAGAGACATCTTTTTTCAAGACATAACACTTTTATTATTCAGATATAAGGACAGTGAAGTGATGGCTTTTTTCGACAGGGAAATTCCATAGCCGGAAGGCCGTCTGCCAACCATTCGACTCAGAGAATACATGTTGCCAGGACACCGACGGAGTGTCAACATGCGTTCAACACATAGACAACAGACTTGCAAACACTCATGCTGGTAATGAAATGTTTCATTAACATTGATTCGATGGAGACATTCATCCAACTGACGCGTCTCGTTTTGTGTCAGTGTAGCACCATAGCGCTTCGCTCGACCATTTTTATCCCACATTCTAATGGAGAGCAAGTCCGAGGAGCACCTGTGCACATATACGTATTCCTCCAGTTCTACCTCCAGGGTACAGTTGCCTTGTTGAAGTACAGTGGAAAATTGTGGCTTTTTAAACTGCAATATCAGTACTTTTGCTAGACATATATGGAATCCTAGAGTAGTGACAAACCACCCGCACTTATCCATGTCACACAGTGAAATGACAAGAACGAGGCTTTAAAGAGAATTTTTGTTTCGCTTTTGCTACATGGAATTTTTTTTTAGGCAGCAGTCTATTTTTAAGAAGGTCGATGGTCATCATACTAATGTAGCCTGCCACAAAATGAAGGTTTGAGCGAACAGCATACTCCATGAAACATAAACTCTCTTCAGCAATTCGTATAGCATCCACTTCATCCACGTAAAGCAACAGACTGTCAATTGTGCATGCCCAGTCTTGGATTACCTTCAAACCTCTTGGGGACGACCTCAGCGAACAGCCACTGTGGACTCCAGCATAGATTTTCTTTGCAATCTTCCAAACATCCCTACTTGGAGGAGGATCTGGCATCGTTTGAAATGGCACCATGTCTATGACTAGCTTAAAGGCTTCCACTATCACTGGATCGGATCCCTCTGTCAAACTGCAGTCCAGCATTTCTTTCCACGTTGCATGAGGCTTTCCACACAGATCTTGCACTCGAAAATCGAGGTGTTCGATAGTCCTGCATCCTTCAGGTACATCCGAAGTCTGGGAACAGTCCATATTGAGTCAGTCAATCAAAAAGATAATTTCCCGGTACCCACTTCGAGCTGTCACTGGAGTGAATCAAGTACTGAAGCTCGCCATTCTTGACTCGTCTTTTTATAATCTTTTCTACTGTTGGAATCTGTCGCACTCGTACAAGTTCGCTCTCATAAAAACCACCAATGATATCCTCATTGTTCAGGTCACGTAATAGGTAGGTCCATGATACCATGATAGGCAAGCCTGAGCGATGGGCAAGAACACGTAAACAAACACAAACACGAAGGCTCAAAACCAGCAAGACGTTTAATTGATAACAACGAACTTCATGAACATGTAGATGGATGCGAGGGAAGACAGAGAGAGGGGAATAGGGAATTGAGGACAAAATGAGTTGAAGGAGGTCAAAGGAGGCGCTTGAAGGCCGGGGGGATACATACAGACGGCACACTAATACAATTGCCCACACTCTGTATGGCCAACGCTCCTCTCAAAAGAAGTTTTCGCCTGTCTGGTTCCCACGCCAGCACCGCCGTCTGGGACCATAGGGGTTGACAATTATTACACATTCTTAGATGATCCAACAAATTTGAATCTGGGCTGTTTTTATGCTGGCCCAACCTTTGGTTAGCGCATTGAGATGTTTGACCTATGTATACAAAGCCACAAGCTAACAGGATTCTATATACAACATTTTTTGCACAAGGAACAAACTTGATGGTTCTGGGTTCAACATTACAGGCAGACTCTGGTTTCGAAAAAGGCGTTAAACGATCTAACCTGAAGTTGTTCCTAAAGAGGAGACGGACCCCCATCTCATTCGACATAGCCTTCAAATTATGGGAAATCGTGTGGTAGTACGGAACTACTGCAATTTTCTTGTTTTTCTCATTTTCTTCCATTAAGTGTTTCGGGCGAGTTTGAAACTGAGCAAGTAGATTGTGCTGTATTAGCTTAAACTCATATCCTGCTCTTTGCAATTTGGCGGTCTGTAGCTTGAGAGCACTGAACACGAAATGCGAGCAAGATTTGGTTAATGCACTGGTTATCAAGGAATTTATCAAACTATTTTTCACCAACTTAGAATGGCAACTCCTTCTTGGCAGAAGGGGTTTATTACTTGATGCACCATATATCCCAGCATAACCCACCTTTGAAGTGTAAGGTCAAATCTAAAAACTTCAACTTCCCGTTGGTAGGATGCTCTTCCGTAAATGTTAATTCGGGGGCCGATTCACGAGCCACACGTTGCAGTTCTACCAAGCAGGAGCGGGAACGAGACATAAATATCAGATCATCAACGTATCTAGCCACCAAACCAGTGTCAGGCAAACACGAATTTACAAAAGCACTTAAATGAGAGTCGAGGCAACCTAAATAGATCTCAGATAAGAACGGTGCAACAGACGAACTTATGAAAACACCAGCCTTTTGGGTGTATAAAACGCCATCTATGCAAGTTACGTTAGAATCCAAATACAAATTCAGCAATTCCAAAAAATCACTTATTGCAATGCCAGCGTGAGACTGGAAACTAATACAATTGCCCACACTCTGTATGGCTAACGCTTCTCTCAAAAGAAGTTTTCGCCTCTCTGGTTCCCATGCCATGTGGGTTCCCACGCCACGAACATGTAGACGGATGTGAGGGAAGACAGAGAGAGGGGAATAGGTAGGTATTGGGATAACCCAGTTTGATAGCACGCACAATAAACATTTCTGTTGTTGCAGAACTTAAGTACGTCTTTACCAACTGATGTCCGTATTTAGCAATTCGCACGATATCTCCAACATTGCATCGTGGTTTCTTTGGTGGTCAGCTGGGGTGGGATAGAGTCTCGCTCGAAAAATGTGTTCATTTCCCTTGTTTACACCCACAGATCTAGCAGAAAGAGATCTATGTATTCGATTGTTGTATGCTCTTACTACGAGAGGTAGGATGTCTACATATCGTTTGTGGCCCAGATATGTGAAGATACGATATAGAGTAGACATTATACTTCTTTGAACCCTCTCGCAGTGCGCGGCTTTATACTGGCTATGTGAGTTATACCAATCAATACCCTTTTTCTTTAAAAACTTTTGCACTAAACTGTTGACGAACTCGCCCCCGCGATCCGTATGCAGAAGGCGGGGTGTTCCGATTCATCTAAAGGCAAGCTTTAAAGCTCATACTATCTCATGTGGTCTTTTATTACGAATGGGCACATCTGCAAGAAGGCAAGAAAAAACGTCTATGCAGAATAGCAAATAGCGAAAGCCACTGTTATGATATTTAAGTTTCTGTACATCCTTCAGGTCGCTTTGGAAGGTTTCTTTCACACCAAGGGCTACTATTTTACGGAACATCGAAGGCCTCTTGAACTCTTTCTGCAGACTAAGGATCACTCGTCTCCAGAAACTTGACAACTTTGCTCTTCTTTACACCAATGCCTTGCGCAAGTCTCTGCATTCCACCAAAACTGGCAACATGTTGTGGATCGTAGTAGGCGGCCATCAACACTTTCGCTTCCTGCCATGCACTCGAAGAGCGTCGAGAGTCAGATACGCATTAATCGTAGCCGAAACGTCACCTCTCATCCAAGCAGGCTGCTTATTGTGAAGTTCGTACTGCAATAACTCCACAATAGAGGATACGGGAATCACTCTGCCGTGACAGATAACTCTCCCACTCTCGTCGTACGCCAGTACAGTTGTTATTAGTTGAAGCATTGCCAATACCTTTTTATGATGTCTTGAGGGGAAGTGAGACAGTATCTTTGCATCTTCAAAGTAACCCTTTTCATCTTCAGCTAGAACGGAATCCATTGTTGATGTCGAGCACGTTTTGCGGCACGTGTAAGCGGTGGCGATGTTTCAGTAGCGGGAGTTGGTGAGCGTCTGTTTGAAGTCGATACTGTGACACCCTTTCGAAGTCGTGATGAGGGTACAATGAGTGACGGCAAATTCAATTTCTCCAGATGAGGTAACATGCGATCAAGAATATGGAGGTCTCGGAGTACTACGAGTTCTGGATACGAGATAATAAACGAGGTCAATTATTTTGGTATCATCTTGTGGTTGTCCATCAATAATGATCTGATAGGTTTTCGGATCCCACGAAATGGTTTGCTGCAGTATATGCAAAAGTTGTTTGGTTTTGACCTTATAACCACTGCTCATAAAAGCAGCGACAGCGTCACTTCTCTCATCTTCTGTCGTCTGTGCACTCTTTCCTTGTAGCTGTCGCAATCCTATCTGTCACCACATTGGGATGCAGCAAAGAGTGGAGATATTGAATTATCTCTTTTGCTTTGATGTCATCCGGTTCATTCTTGCGCAGTATTTCAGGAATAGGAGATTCGCGCTATGGAGCAAGCTCGTACTTCTTCATGAGTTATACACCGATTGCTTTTGCAATCGCTCTGCCCCTAGCGATGAGATGAGACCGAGTAGTGGTGGCAAGAGGAACTGCAAAAACCCACCAGTTTGTTGCAATACTCTGCGAACTTTCTGTACACTGCTACCCTGTGGTCTTGTTTTACCACTGCTCGAATTGGGATTGCATAAGCTTTCAGTTTTTTTCGCACACTCAGAGTCACTTAGATGTTCCCTTTACAGAGATATATACAAATCTCTCTAATAGCTGTTAACTGATTCTTTGTAGCATGTTCCAGGAGATGGTAACGTTGTTCGGGTGACTTTGTTTCAGCCAGCAAGTGCAGGAAATGAATATTCTTCCGCACACGCTTCATGTTTTATATACTATCTGCCGTCGGTCATCAGGGAAAATATTTGTCCACGCTCGGAGGTGGTCCGGACGCTTTTGAGACAAATCGATTACTACGTATGAATATGGTTCCTTGCATGCATCTTTGTATATGGTGGAGAGCAAATCACCTTTACCTCGACCAAACAACTGTCGGGAAAGTAACTGCATCTGATCCGCTATACGTGCAGAACGACACAAAATCAGAGCGCTGCACCGATGCGAATGCACCGATATAGGGGTTCGTTGACGAATAAATATTGTGTAATAAAAATACATGAACAATTTAGATGGTGACAGCCGGCAACGTAGAAATTACAGATTTCTTTAAGTCGACCTTTGTCAGCCAGACAGTCGTCAAATATGATTAAAGAATTTCTGACATTCTCCAAGTTATCTGGTATATCTCGCGTAAATGTGACCTCGGGGAATTTATCAAAGATTGGTTGCTTGTATAAGTATATGTAAAATATACGATCAAATAGTTTGTCAAAAACGGATGCTCTGTGAGTAAAACGTCTTGTTACCAGCGTTGTTTTCCCACTCTGACTTTGCCCCCGAAATGGTTATCGAAGCAGGAGTAATGAAGCGGTACGGTCCAACCTCGGTCATCTTTTTTTTTTTCACAGTGAAATACTATACAGTATGATGTTATGTGAAGTTTCAGAAACTCGCAGCGCATGTAGGAGAGAGACACCACTCCAATCTACTTGCTAGAGGCAACTGAGAAATTTTTTCATAGAATCTGAATTTATTTGACAGTTGCTGTACATTACTTTTCAAGTCGACAATTGAGAAAGTCAATCACGAACAGCATGATGAACTTTGCTGTTGAGTGGTATCCCAACTTCACAGCGATTTCGACAAAACATAGGCTTTCTGTTGAAAGCAACAGAGGATCGATTTGATCGAGTCTATCAAATCATCGATTTGGTGTGACCAGTTGGTTAACAAACCGAATGGTGTGTCGTATGAAACGAAACGCTCTCTATTGAGACTTGCATACATCGTTTTGGCAGTCTCCTAAACGCCAATGTTTGGAAGACTTTTGGGGAGTTCTTGAAAGAGGACTATGTTGGTGACAATCTTGAAAGCCTCCACCAAAGGCATTCGTTTCGTCTCCATTAGACCACACCTGGAAAGTCTTTTCCACGATCTGTACTGCTGACAACATGGTGCTAGCATACGAAAGACACTTTTGTTCGATTTGTCGCACTCACCTCCGTCTGGTGTTTCTTGATCACTGTCTGATGAGGACCACGAACCACCGGGTTGAGTTTCAATATCGGACCACCTTGAGCTCTCCTTTGCCATGGCACTCTGGTGTCACCGTCAAGAGCTACTGCACATTTTACTATCTCAAACTCTCTTTTATAACTGTCTCTCTCGTAACTTCATAAATATATTTCTTTTAAAGACTCCACATAATAAAAAAAAGAAACGTGTTGCAGCAACTGCTTAAGAGAAAATAATATAAGAAATGTGGAGATTACGTTCGGGTTTGCAGACGACTATACAAGGTCTTAAAGATCTGGCAAGACATAACATGTCTATGCAAGTTAGAAAAAAAAGATGCAGGCAGTAGGTTCAAGGCTGTAGCACATGTCCATGCAAGACGTTTCAAGAACTAACAAGATATAACATGTCTACACAAGCTCGTTCACCATGTGGTGTGAGGAGGATGCAGACATTCAAAAGACCTGACAAGATATAACGTGACTAGATGCATGTTTGTTCACTCTTCAGACATTCAAGGTCATGATTTGCGAAAAATGTTCAGTTGTCTTTCGTATATAAACCGTCACGCACATTGGGTTTTCTTCAGTGAGAATCTGAGTGTGAAGAGGTATGCTGCCTCTGAGTACATGTTGAGCTACCTAATTGTTCCCCATGCGTTTTTTCAGTTTTCCTAGGAAAGCATGTCATCGATTGTGGAGAAACTCAACAAACTGAAAAAGTCAGGAGATGGAGAAATTCAAAAGATGAGTATGTTATCGAAGAATCAAAAATTTGATGTTCTGGGTATTTGCAGGATTGAGACAATCTATGGAGATACTGTCTATGTGGAATTACTGACAGACATTGAGACCAAGGTGAAAGTCTACCTTCTGAATAGATTCAAGCGACTTTCGGACGAAGACCTGGAAGAGATGAGGCAGTTACCAAATCTCCAAATGGAGGAGAAAGATGGATACCGCAATGGCAAGAAGTTGGCATATCCAGACATCATTTTCACTAATGGCAAGAAAAAGTAACTTCAGAAATCATGGTCACCTGTCACTTGTGTGCTCCGCATGAGCGACAGTTCTATGCAACACCGCGAGGACTCCAAATTCATCTGGCAAACGTACACCAACTGGAGACACCCTGCATCCCATTCTGTGAGACTTTATGCACACTTCGAAATTACACAAGACGCTTCGAGCTGCATGACAGAGATGAGGCTGGACATGATGTGACAACATTCTTTCATCTATACGGGCAGTATATTGGTAGTGTGTTGCGATACTTTGGTTTCCCATTACGTTTTTACATCCTTCTCAAAGCAGAACTTGGACGACATACAGTAGATGATGATGAGATACGACTTGATACACGATTCGTGCCTTCCAAGGTGAGGACAGTATGGTCAGAAGGTGACATAGAACCCGCTATTATTCAGTCAGGCAGTGAAATTGCGCACAACTTGGAAAGTCTCGAAATCGAAGGCTCTGTTTTTTTCCTCTCTCATATTCTCACATGCATTATGAATGTTGGACGTCTACTGCCCGAACTAATCGGTTGTAGTGACTTTGAGCTGCCTGCAGAGTTGAAACGTAAGAATAGGTCTCTACTGAACGTGGATTACAGTCTGCACGAGGGTGAGAAAAATATGTGTTTCGCATTTTCCGTGATAGCAGGATTGCGTCCTGCTGATCGCTTTCGAAGACATAGAGCATCCTCGTATCGGTCATACTTGTCTCAGTATGTACTCCCAGAGTCATTTCCCATTGCGTATCCCAAAGATGTAGAAATGTTTGAAAAGCAAAATGGCGTCACCATTAATGTCTATGCATATGCATGAAAGGGAAGAGAAATTTGTCTATCCTATAAAAGTTGTGAACGAGGATTGCCAAAAACATGTGGACCTACTCATGATTGACTCTCATTTTGTGGTCATCACAAATTTCAATGGTTTGTTTCAAAAACGTGGACGTTTCCATTGCAAGCGATGTACCATGGGTTTCACTACACAAGCTGTCCTGAGTAATCATATAAACATGTGCAAACTTCAGACAGTAGGCAAGACAGTTTATCCAAAGAAAGGAGACACTTTAGAGTTCGCTGGTGAGCGTCTTTTGGCTCAAGTACCTTTCTACTGTGTGTATGACTTTGAGAGTGTCCTGTCACCATGTCTTGACGGAGGAAATGTGTATGAAGATCATATCCCCTCCTCCTTCTGCCTCTTCAAATGTTCTCCAAAAACACCTTTTTCGTGGACCAAATTGTGTTGCTGTGTTCATGAGTCTACTGCACAGATTGCATGACGAAATTTTGGAGTGGATACAGCAGATTGCACCTCTGGAAATGAGCGAAGAGAACGAACGCCAGCACGCCGCCGCCACCCACTGTAACTTTTGCAAAGAGTCGTTTGCAAAGAAACACAAAGTGCGTGACCATGACCATGTAAGTGGAACGTTTCGACAACCCTTGTGTCTATCGTGCAACCTCAATTTCGGAACACCTCAGATGGTTCCAATCATTGCTCATAATGCTAACTATGATATGAGTTTCCTTGTGTCTCATTTGCATTTGCTCAAAAAATCGAACATGAGTGATTGCCAGCAGCTGTCAAAAATTCAAATCTATTGACGTTGGGTCCTTTAGATTCCTGGATAGTTTGAGTTTCCTAAATGGAAGTCTTGAAATGTTGGTGAAAAATCTGCGTGACAAGGGAGTGGAAAACTTTCATTGTCTGGGACAGTTTTTCTCAAACGAAGAACACTTTAGACTTGTCGTTCGCAAGGGGGTCTTTTGCTACAGTCATATCACTGACTTCGATGTCTATGATGAGCCTTGTTTACCACCTCGTGAGAAATTCTTCAATACACTCAATGGAGTGGAAGTAAGTGAAGAAGACTACTACCACGAGCAGAATGTCTTCGAAAAATTCCAAATGACCAGTCTAGGTGAATATTCAGATTTGTACCTGCTCACTGACACACTGCTTTTAGCAGACATGTTTTAAAACTTTTGCAAATGAACACTTGATGTGCACAAAATTGAGCCCCTGCATTTCGTATCTCTCCCAGGGTTAAGCATGTCCTGCGCACTAAAAATGAGTGAGATACAACTAGAACTTATTCACGACCCTGATGCGTACCTGCTAATTGAGAATGGCTTGCGAGGGCGTGTAACCCAATGCTCTCTCCGAAAAGCGACCACAAATATTCCGGGAACAGAGCAGTTTGATCCAACACAGTCGACAAGAATAATTAACTACATTGACGTTAACGGTCTGTGTGGATCAGTAATGCAAGAGTCGCTACCCTATGGAGGGTTTCAGTGGTTGACAAAGGAAGAAATTGAGAACCTAGATGTAACTCGCATTCCACATGATGCATCTATTGGTTACTTTCTCGAAGTGGATCCGTTGTATGATCAAGAAATTCATGATCGACATAGTGATCTTCCAGTTGCACCAGAGAAAATGTCCATTCCCTACGAGCTATTGTCAGACTACCAGAAACAGTTGATGGGAAAGTTTGGGCTTCCGTCGAAAGCTATCGAGCCAAAGCTGCTGCTAACATTGTTCAAAAAAGAGAAGTACTTTCTTCACTATCGCAATTTGCAGTTGTACATGCAATTGGGACTGCAAGTCACAAAGGTTCACAGAGTTCTAAAATTCAACCAGAAACCTTTTCTCCGCGACTATGTGGATTTCAATCACGAACTGCGAAAAATGCCACTAATACATTCGAACGTCAGAAGAGTAAATTGATGATAAATGCGGTCTTTGGGCGCTGTTGTATGCAAGTGAGGAAATTTGTAGACTGTCGCCTCACAGTGACGGACGAACAAGTGTTGAAACTCTTGCGTAAGCCAAACCTCAAACAGTTTCGAGCATTAAGCGCTCATGTAATCCTGTTCCAGTTCTCTCAGGCAGTGCTTCAGATGAAACAACCATTATACTTGGGTTTCACAATACTGGAACTCTCAAAGCTTAAGATGTTTGACTTCTATCGCAATCATCTGATGCGTGTAGCTCCCGATACTAGACTGTTGTACATGGACACAGATTTCCTATATAATAATGCTGAGCGATGAAAGGTCACTGCTTGAACTAGCCGACGATGACTTGGACAACTCAGCCTATGAGCAAGACAATCCTTTGTATTCGACGAAACATAAACTGGTACTGGGCAAGTTTAAGAATGAGATGCCTCGTGATCATATACTTGGTTTTTGTTGATTAAAACCCAAGCTGTATGCACTAGATCTCTGTAGCAAGAAACAGTACAACCGTGCCAAAGGTGTAAAGCAGTGTGAAGCACGAAAACTTCGCTTTTCCATGTACACAGACGCTCTTGAACACGGCACAATACACAGGGTTAAACAGAACCTCATCGTGCAGAAGGACAACGTAAAAAAAAGCGTGTCCATGACAAAAATAGCTCTCAACCCTCTGGACACAAAGCGATATATTTGCTCAGATGGAGTAGACACATCACCTTTTGGTATGACAGTCTTGTGATTAGCCATTGTAATGAAAGAGTGGTGACTGTATCGTAGACTTCATTATGGAGTTCACATGTTGAATAAGAAAAAGGGAAGTCACCGCTTTTCTCAAGCAACACAAGTGTCAAACCTTTTTTTTTTTGTATCCCACAGATACTTGTAATTGTAATTAAAAGTCCAGTGTCTCTCAAATGGTTGTAGTTGTGTTATCCCTATTCTAATAATTGTATGCTTGATTTAGACAGCAATGCACGTCCTGTATTAATATTCCTGAAAAAAATGCAACTTTTGGAGTAATGCTCTCAACGTCCTTGTGCTCCCACAAAAGTTTTGTATGTAGCTTATCTTGTAATATT
The DNA here is from genome assembly GCF_037126465.1 of Ornithodoros turicata. Classification (NCBI taxonomy): domain Eukaryota; kingdom Metazoa; phylum Arthropoda; class Arachnida; order Ixodida; family Argasidae; genus Ornithodoros; species Ornithodoros turicata. The sequence goes on along the minus strand of NC_088203.1, from coordinate 56,998,555 downwards.
GTTATAATGTTGTGTATCTCAGAGTCTCAATAATGCTTTATTGTATACCCTTTTGTTGACATAGGTAAATAAAATCAGTTTGTTTGGAAAACAACAAACATGTTTTTTATTGATCTCTTAAAGTACACTGCAGCATGACAGCATCTTCCCTTTCTGGAATTGTTTACACACAAGAGTTGGTATAAGTCTGTCGTTGAGCTTGAAATTTGTTGGTGAGAACCTTCGGGTACACTCTTGTAGTGGAAATCCACAACAGAGAAGTGCACCTACATAGAGGCAGTAGAGTCCACAGGTTGCAGATTCGTATCCCTGGAGTCGTTTTCGATTATAGTGAAACTATTTCGTGTGATCAATGAATGTGTAAAATTCCTTGTACACTGGAGGAGTACCGTAACTGTAGAAATAAGAGATGCTTCCATTCCGGGTAATATGACATAGTGTCCAGTGTTCTCCATGTGACGATCTAGGAGCGGTGTTCACCACGTAAAGACCAGGCTTAGCTTTTTGCTACGCAATTTCATCACATGCAAATGTCCCACGGAAGCAAGACCTTGTGCAATGGTTGCGGGAAAACGTTGCATAGAAGTCCCACTCTTCCATCTTCTCTAGACGAATTTCACTCGCCGGTCTTTGTTGATTTCCAGAACACGAGGAGTCTCCGAAATAAAAAGTACAGTCACCGCTTCCGTAAGGTTTGCAGCAAATGTCAGTGTGAGGCGAACATTGGCCTGCACTGTTGGACTGAGTGAGTGCACCTCCACGTCTGGTGTGAGGTGGTAATAGAGCATAAATTTTTCTTTTTGATAGGCCTCTGGAGGTAGGGGGATGTCTTTGCGCTTCAGTTTGTGAAGCAAGTTCATGTAACCTTTTGTGTAAATATCCCGTGGAAAATCAAAGTCATCCGTGTACTGTTGGCCGCCAAAATCCAGCACTGCTCTCTTTAGTTTAAAATGCTCCAGTTTGAAAGGGTTTCGCTGCAAGTTGCCCTGGTATGCAACGCTCTTGACCATCAACACCGTCAATTTTGCTGGAACTTTTTCACTGTAGAGGTCATCGAATATCGCCTGAGACTGGTTCGGTGCAATCGTTCTGTACTTAATTTCCAAACCTCGGAGGAGATACGAGGCAGGTGTCGTTTGAAGTCTTCGCTCAATGCCGACAAGTACGCTGGGTGATACCTGCACACGTCGAAGGTAGAGGACAATGCGTGAAAACTCCACTGTATGTTTTTCATTCTCAGTGGGACCAGAGAGAAGTCTAAATTCGTCAGTCGTTTGCCTCAGCACAACCCTGAGATCGGTTCCATTAAGCAAAAATTTTTCCTGCTGACAGATATCACTGAAGATTAGTGCATAAAGGTCACAGAGTGCAGATCCTTTAGTACGGTTGTAACGAGCAAACGCCCCTTTTGCTTCAGCAGGCACGGCAAAATTTTCTGACTCTCCCACCGGATCTGGTTCGTATAACATTGCGGACAGTGTGTGAGTTTGAGTAACATTGTTTGCGTTGGTAATGATATCCAGGTAGGAACGATATGCATAGTGCTCGAAATTAGAAACCAGTGTCGAATTTAGATAAATATGCACATGTTGAAAGAGGGAAGAGGCAAAACTCTGAACAGGGATCACGTTGTCTGCTGTCACAGTCGTGCCTACCGTGGTGGGTGCCACGTCCCCATTTTTGCGAACAATCTTGCATTGAATGTGTAAGAAACTCGACTGTAGATCGAAGAAGCCACTTCCAAGACCAGGAACGTTATACTCAATCACACCACTTGATGTTGGAAACGGGAAAGAACTCCACGTATTCTGACTTCTCCAAGGAAAAGTTGGTTGGAGGCAGTGAAAAAAGCTCCAGTTGATTTGTTGTGCAGAGGCAGGAATTCTTGTGTACAATAGCAATGCTAGACATGCTTCTCAGGTGAAAAAGTCAACCTTTCTTCGTTTCTTCACCACTTTCACTGACCGGCCAACCCTCTTGCGTTTGCTTTTATTGCTTTTTCGTCCTTTTCCTTTAAGTTTGCGAAGCAAATCGTCATGGGTTGAGTGGATCGTGCGGCCAACACCTCTCTTTACAGCCTCTCCAAATGTTGTTCCTTGTTGAGCTTCTTCAGCTGTATGACGTCCTGTGTCGAGGAGTTTTCGACCCACATATGGTGCCACTTGTTTAGTTAGTATAGGCATGAACTGCTGCACCAGGTCTGAGAAACAACTCGATCCAACTTGATAAAGCGGACCCGAATAATGTGGAAGATCCCGCTTTCCGGCACCAAAATGTGCGACGCAACAAGGTGACTGCAATATATGCATTTTTTTTCTTAGACTTTCCTAAAGTGTAATGTGACCCCGACACGTCCTGAGCCTGCAATGAATGAAATGAAATCACCTATCTTGTTTGCCAACTCGATTTGAATGGTAGTTAATTCCTTTGCTACTACATAATTGTAGTACAGGTTTGTAAAAGAATAAGAAATGACTTCGTTACGATTCTGTACCCTGAATGGAAGTAGACGTAAAAGTGGTGCAGTTATATCTCCTACAGCTTCGTTCCCTCTGATGTCCGTGTAAACGAAGATGTAATTTTGTGCCGGGAAAAGACATATATCACGCTCTGCCACTCTGCCCTCAGACTTTGCGAGACGGCTACGCCTTAGAGAATTCTTCGCTCATACAACACAAGAAAACAACAACGACCTCCGACTACCATCAACCTGGACACCAAATCACGGCCGAGAACCCGCATTAGACCTGTACATTAAACAAGTAAGCAACGACATCCTTCGCGGTATTTCCCAAAGCTCGCGTGGTCACAACCTCACTAAAACACAGCGTGACATCATCAAAGCGCTAGCTGACAGAGATGATATCATTATCAAGCCCGCAGATAAGGGTGGGAGTATCGTCATCTGGCCCACAGATAAATATGTTTCTGAAGCTCAGAGGCAACTCAACAATACGCAACACTACCTCAAACTGGACCATGACCCAACAAAGGAGTACACGGCGCTAATAACCCATACCATACAGGACCTCCACGAACGAAAGCTCATCACACGTGATGACCTCAGATATCTCACCCCATCAAACACAGGCGCAGGTCGTTTCTATTTACTGCCCAAAATCCACAAGGTACACGCCAACGAGCTCTATACGGCTGACATCCCCGGCAGGCCAATTGTATCTAATAACAACACACCAACAGAAAGACTCTCGAAATTCCTGGACCACTATTTAAACCATATTCCGACAACACTGCCATCGCATGTACAAGACACACCCCACCTCCTCAGAATAATCAGAGATATAAACAACACTCGTACATTTGGTAGGGACACAATACTAGCCACGCTGGATGTGACATCACTGTATACTAACATCCCACACAACGACGGAATCACAGCCCTCTGCAATACCCTTTCTACAACAAACACCAGAAAAGACACGGAAACCATACTCGCTCTAATGGACTTGGTCCTTAAACTGAACTACTTCGAGTTCAATGGCGAACACTACCTACAAGTACACGGTACAAGTATGGGCACACCTGTTGCACCCACATACGCAAATATCTTCATGGGGTTCTTAGAAAACAAAGTTCTCAGCGCCCTCTCATTGAAACCCACGGTGTACCTTCGATACATCGATGATATACTGATAATATGGGAACACGGGGAACATGAATTTCAAAAGTTCATAGATCTACTGAACACCGCGCATAGCAACATAAAGTTCACATCACAACAGTCAACTCACTTAATTAACTTCCTCGACACCACAATATCACTAGACAACGGCAACCTCATCACAACCCTGTACAAAAAGCCAACTGACAAACAACAATACCTTCACTTCAAGAGTCACCACCCGCGTCACTGTAAGGTTGGAATTCCTAATGGGCAGAGTGTAAGACTACGCAGAGTTTGTTCAAACGACACAGATTACGCTGAGAAGCTTGACGAACTCTGCAGTACACTTGCCCAAAGGGACTATCCAGACTCCCTCCTAACCGAATTCCGTCGCAAGGCACTTACACTCGATCGAGACGAGGTTCTGGAAAACCGAAAAAATCCTGACGCGTGCCAAATAAGCTTCATCACAAGATATTCCAACGCACTTCCAAACATCAAAGCCATTCGTTCATTTTATGCATCACTGATTATTTATAAGGACCGATTTACAGGGCCTGCCCTCTCGGTCCTTTATTTGCTTATATGTACGTTTTTGATGTTTTCAATAAACTATTGAACTATTGAACTATTGAACTATTCTACAGAAGCACGAGCCCCTCCTCCAAAGCAGTGACCGACTTAGCAATATATTCACAAATCCTATACAGGTGACATACCGACGTGCAAAAAACCTGGCAGACTCCTTGGTCAATGCCAAAATCAGCAAAACAAGCACCCCGTACACGGGAACACGACCCTGCAACCTCCCGCGCTGCAAAACATGCAAGCACGTTCAACACGCTAACTCCATCAAAAGCACTGCGAGCAATTACACCCATCCCGTTAACCACGCATTCACATGCACAAGCTCCAATGTCATATACTGCATTGAATGCGGCGACTGCTCTATGCAATACATTGGTGAAACCGGCCAACAAATGAACAACCGCCTTACCGGACACAGAACCGACACGTCCAACAAACTCCCCAAAGCAGTCGCCGAACACTTTAACGTTCCTGGTCACAATTTTGACAACATTAAACTATATATTCTAGAAACCGGGTTTAGATCCACACGTGACAGACGTGATAGGGAGTCTTATCTCATATACAAGTTCAACGCTCTTCACCCGTCCGGTATCAACAAATCACAAGGCACCCTAGAAACACTTCACAAATAAAATATGCTTTTCCCTTCTACCTCCATTATCATCTGTTATGTTATGCATGGCCACTGCTTTCTACTTTCTTTATTGCATGCCACAACTTTGCATTACAAATATTAAAAAAAAAAAAAAACCTTTGCTGGTTCTGGAATTTTTCCCCACGTAACCACTAACCTCCTTATCTTTCGCTATGCTTGCCAATTCTTGCCTGTTGTCCCGTTTCGTCCACGTGTTCGTGAACCTTCCATTTTTCTGTAACCGGTCTGTAGCCTAGATCACTACGTTCACATAATCCCCTCCACACTCTAACAAAGCAGCCATTCACTCCGGCCGTAAAAACCCGTACGGAACCTTTCTTCCCTCCGGGCTGTTGACCCACAATTCGCATGAACCTTTAAACACGTCACACCTAACCCTTTAAATACCATGCCAATGATGAGGACGGTGCCCAGAAGAAGAACAGTCTCTGTTCGAAATATCGGCGGCTTCTGTCCTGAGGCAACTCCCTTCCTACATTCTACCGGTTCGCTGGATTTCTACCCATCTGCCACAGCAAAGTTGGAGAAAGTTGTTCTCGCTCCAAATCCTAACATTAGAGCTAAATATGGATGAAACGTGGTGTAGCCATCATTATGACGTTCCAGCTGACAGACGTTGTTGTAGGATCGTAGAATAAAAGACGAGCGTTCTGTGGCAGCTGTAACTGTGACCGATATGCATGATTTATTGCATCTACGAGATCCTGTCCTGAGCTGTAATAGCCTTCTGGAATTTCATATTTTTTTTGTGCGTGACTGATAAACAATTAAAGTGATTTCCTCTTCGGTATCCACTTGGTACTTGAGTACCTTCACAGACTGAACTTTATCAATCTCCGAGCGACCAATAATCTTCTGAGTAAAGCCAAGTTTAGCTGCCAGCGGGGGACTGAATTCCAAGCCAGCATTCAGTGGAAGCTGTATTTCATAATGACCAGTTGCACGTATTATTCGTGCCTGTGTCCTGTAATGCTTTGCGAGCAACTGCTTGATGGGTGGGAGAATGTTTTCTCCCGCTTGAAACTTGATCTTCTCCTTTGTGGTTGTAGCACCGAACATGCTTGTCTCTATTATCTCATTAACGCCATCTGTGACATTCTTGATTGCAAAAGGGATATTTACCTCTGTCAGGGCAACTTCCCACATACCATCTAGACTTAAGGGCTGAGAGAGCTTAACACGAAACTTGCTCATCGTGTTATTGGGAAATTCATTAGTGGAAGCGTTTGAGAGCAGATTTACATAAAACTGGCTCGCCATTTTCCTCCTTTCTGGCAAACGTTAAGTTGCACACGCTACTTTTATATGCAACTGGTTTGCCACTTGTTTTCTAAGTCGGGGAAAATCTCGAGAGATGCGATTCGAGATAGTCGCCCTGAAAGAGCGTCACTTTTCCTCTTCAGACGTTACACACACCTTACAACAACAAAAAAAAATCACCAGATCCACACTAAAGATAATGTTATGCGAGAAAAGAAAAGCTCTTTGTTGCTCAAGTCACAACAGAAAGAGATAGTCAAGATAATTGATCCGAAAACTTGTTTTGCGAGAGCAGTACTTAAGCGAAGTTTTTTCACGACGACCACAATGTGGTAGGCTTTTCCTCAAGATTGCTGTCAAAGTGTTCTCCTCAGAACTCCTGCAAAAGTGGTGCGTCCTACTGTTGTCTTCAAATCTTGTTACAGTCTCTATTATTTTCAGTGATGTTGTGTGGGTTGTGTGGTATATGCATGGATGCATGAGGCACAGCATATCGGAGGACTACATGAATGTATGAAGCACAGCCGTTCAGAGGACTACATTGATGCATGAAGCACAGCAGTTCAGAGTCCTTCACCACTAAAGGTCAGTCCATTATAACTCTATATACTATGGTTGCGTGTGTGCATACATTGTGTGCCCTCGCGTAAAAGTTCTTAACAATGTTTGTGTAAGGTGTGTTCTTAGAAATATCATTATGTGACAGTTTGTGTGCTGCATTGTGTAGCAGATGTGATGCATCCTTACGTATGTGTCATTGTGTAGTAATTGCAATACTTTGTGTGTTGCAGGTGATGCAGATCAAATCGATTCCAATAAAATATAAAAACGAGACATATGTTTGGTTATCAATCACTTGCATGAGCCGGGGCGGGGCCGGCGCGAGATTGGTCTGGGCTATCTTGCTCTCAGCGTACTGCTAACGGCATCTGGCTAGTTATGTCACTGCTAAATACGTACTGCTCCCAGGCAACGTCTGGAGAGCTCCCAGCGTCCTGCTAACAATGTCTGGCTAGGTATGTCATTTGCTAACTACGTACTTCTACCAGGGTATAGTGACCCCAGCGTAGAGCAACGTGTAGCTAGAATTACGTGATTGCTCCCAGCGTCTACTGCTCCCAGCGTCTGGCTGGGTATCTCAGTGCTAACTACGTACTGCGTGCTCCCAGCGTCCTGCTAACAACGTCTGCTAGGTATGTCATTGCTAACCACGCACTGCTCCCAGTGTAGAGCAACGTGTAGCTAGAATTACGTGATTGCTCCCAGCGTCTAGCTAGGTATCTCAGTGCTAACTACGTACTGCTCCCAGTGTCTGTAGCGCTCCAAGTGTAGTGGCGCGTGTCGATATAGTTACGTCATAGCTCCGAAAGTACAGTTCCAGCACTACTGTCTACATGATGACACAGTGGTTACTCTACTTCAATGGCCCCAACATAACTCCAGTACCTGGCATTACAGTAACACCCTGAGATGGGTGTATTATTTATGCTCTTTGTGTGTCGCATACACTCCATTTGAAGAATTCAGAGGGGAGTGAAGCATACAACATGCAAGGCATTCCATAAACTCCCCATTCCAGTGTAGAAGCTACTCCTATTGGTGGTGTTACACTTACTCCCACAATGTGGAGTAAAATGACACTGCTTTGTGAGGGTGTAAGTTTTACTCCCAAAGAGAGTGCTATAAGGGACATGCCACTTACTCCCCTAAAGGAGATATGATGCCACCTTTTTTTTTTCGTAGTGTGGAGGCAACATTTACGTTGTATGTATGCAACACTTAGGCAGCATTAGAGCGACGTTTCTCGGAAAAGATATACGACATTTCAGGCAACATATTCATAATGTGTCCAACCTTTATGAGGTGGTCTCGTGCATTCCTCGCAGTTAATATACCCATGTAGCACAAGCCTGACTTAAAAACGTGATACTTGACAGGAAGGGATGTCAAGAATGTTGTTGGGTACACTTGACTCGTTATAGATACATTAGTTAATTGCACGTATGCATCATCGTCACAGTTACAAATGTTTTGCGCCCCACTACACTTAATGAAAGTACCCCAACAGTTTGTTTTCTCAACATGTGAGCCGCCATGATCGAAACGATAGGTCTAGCGTGTTACGAACGATGTCTCCTACGAGTTCCGTGCGCCCTTGTTTCATGTCGCAGCACAAGGTCTAAATCGTACGATACTTGTTCCCCACGGAATCGAAGCACACAGACGATAGCAGGCAAAACAAACACACTTCGCACACGGCATGGCACGCGGAGCCCAGCGGAAGCGACTTGCATATGGATTGGATACCATTGCGCCGAATGGCACTGGTCTTCACACGTGGAAAGGATGTGGCCGAATCCGGCCGAATCCACAATATCGATCATGGCGCCTCCCGGACTTGGACATGGGGAGAAGGTCCTGCCTCCGTACAGCTGCTTTGCTCTCCCCCATCACTCTAGCCCCCAGCTTTTCTTCTAGCCTGTCTACTTATGATTTCTATGCCTCCCATCAACGGTCACAATGCCTACGAGCAGGGGTAAAAACATCGGAAACTGCGTAGAAAGAACGGGAATGCTTGACATATCGACTACGTTCCTTAGAAACAGACCGCTAGCCGAGAATAGCTTAGCTAGCTTAGAATAGGCCGCTAGCCAAGTCCGAACAGGGTGAGTTGTAAGACAACACGTTTCCATGCCGCACCACACAGCGGCTCGTTCGCGTTGAAAATAGTTCGCGTTATTTCAAATGTTTGTGAACATATCCTCCAAAGTACATGTGCCGTGGAAACTTCGTATTACACCTCTTACGTTAAGCCATTGTTTCTGCCTTTCGTACAACATTCGAGTGCACGTAAGTGGAGCGTTTGCATCAGTCGCCAACGGATTAATGTGTTATGAAATGTAGAAGTGTTCGCGTATATGCCGTGTCTCACACGCAGTTGGAGTCATTCGGGCGTCATCTTGAGTATTTTATCTGTTTCTAAGGCATGTAGTCGATGTAGTCTGTACCAATTTCTGAAATGAAGGAGGGAGACGCGTATAAAAGTACTGAAGGTGTACAAGGTCGAAGACATACTTTAAGCAGCACAGCGGCAAGCGCCAGAAGGGGGAAAGGGAAATCAGTAGTCAAGCGAACTTGAACTGTCGTTTCGGGCTGGTCGAAAGCGCTCTTATATATGTAAAATATTGACTTCATTCACTTTCAGAAAAGCTTCCGGCATTCCTTTTGCAAAAATTTGAGTTTCACCTCAAGGTGTTTGAAGCAAGCAGGATCAGCGTGCGCTTATACTCGGTGACCGCGCTGCAAAGCCTACGTAGCGAGTATAGCACAAAAAAAATATTTCTTCAGTTTATCAAAAAATACCTTCCTGATTTTTTCTCCACGCATAAATGAGGAGTTATTCTACAGTTGTATGCCAAGCGTATATTCAAGCTTGTTATCGCCAATGAAAATTTTAACGCTGAAATGTGGACTTTTTAACGATTTCCGCGAATTTACGAATGTTTTACAACACCTAGATCGTTGAGAAAAGGGTTCATATTTCTTTATTTTTTTATTATAGACAACTCCTGAGGGGCTTCACGCCTGCGAAATTTCACTTTGGTAGATGCTGTAGCTATTTTTGTAAAAAATGTCAAAGTTGGGCAAATATTGAAGTGTTTCCCAGAATCCCGCAAATCCCAAATTTTCAGGTACACTATTGAAATTTGGTCAGTTGGTGACATAGTCCTTCTAGAAAACACGTTTAAATTTTGGGTTTTTTCGGTGCAGTAGAGCGCTCACAATACGATTCCAGAAGGGGCACGGTTTTTGCTCGAAGAGAAAATTTAAAAAAATGTCAGCGCCCCTAGTGTCGGAACGCGTCGCTATTTCAGGCTAATATTTTGGATTTAGGATACGTCTACCACCACAATGAACACTGGGTTTTCTTTTTCGTGAAAATCGGCAGGGCTCGAGCAGCATCACTGGATCACTTGGCGTGGAATGACCCAGGTGTTCTGAGGTAAATTGGCGAGGAGAACGACCTATTGGTGGCGCTGCGTGCGCTTCCAGTAGTGTGGATTACCTGCGATAGCTCTGTGGTGTTCTACGCTATTTGATGTGGTTGAGTGAAAATGTTTCGCTATTACTGCTGTGAGGAATGGGGGACTTGTAGGTGAGAGGGAGTGAGGAGCGAGGGCCAGCTAGGCAAGAGGAGGAAAGGGAAGGAGAAAGGGCACGAGGTGTGCCCTCTCCCCGGCAGCACGAAGAGGACGGGAGGAAAAAGAGGAAGGCACGTGAACAGTTCCGGAGTGTGTGTGCAGCGACATGGACGATGAGCCGGGTGTGCTGTAGCGTTGGAAGCTTGTGAATAAGGCGTGTGGACCCATACAACGTTGTGAAATTTTGCAAGTGAGCACCCAGAAGGCATACACCAAATCGACCATGAGGAGGTCTCCAGGCCATCAACTCTGGGGGCACCATCAAGGTTGCAGCAGATGGCGAGGCGATCAACTATGATCTAAGCACTTCCCTGCACGCGCTGTTTGCGACAGAAGAGGACAGCGCCTGAAAAGATGACAAACAGCAGAGTCAACAAACCTCCTGTATTGATGAAGGAGATAATAAAGAGTTACAGAATGTACTGAACAGTTACAAACATGTCTTCACGTCCCAACCTGGTTGTACATCATTGATAGTGCACAAAATATAGACTGGAGAACATCAGCCACTTTGCTGCAAACTGCGCCCAGTAAATTCAAAGAAAAGGGAGATACTTGATGAGTGTATAAAGGACCTCTTGGACGAAAACCTTATTGAACCAAGTACCAGTTCAGGGGCCAGTGCGCCAGTCTCGATAAAGAAAAAGACAGGGGGTCACCGTCTCACCATCGACTATCGTCCTCTCAACGCCAGGACCACAGTTCCCGTGTATCCTACGCCGCGGACAGACTGGGTGCATGCCCAACTGGGCCGTGCACGGTGGTTTACGACTCTAGACCTATAACAAGGATTCTTGTCCCAAAGTCCCACTTGATCCAGAAGACAGTCCAAAAACTGCCTTCTTATGCCACAAGGGAACTTTCCAGATTAAAAGGATGCCAATTGGTGTAGCAGGGGGCCCAGTAACCTTTCAAGCCCTGATGGATAAAGTGCTGGAGGGGATCAAACATGATTACGCAATGACATTTTTGGACGATGTTCTAATCTATTCAGATAACTTCGAGGACCACGTGAAGCATGTAGCAGAGGTGCTGCGTCGCATTGAATCACCAGGACTCACTGTTAACCCAGCAAAAGTAAGCATCTGTAAGCAGACCCTGAAGTTTCTAGGGCACGTCATTTCACCCGGTGAAATTCGTCCCGATCCGGATAAGGTGCGGGCTGTACCGGAGCTTCCCCGTCCATCCACAGTGAAAGAACTACAGATGTTTTAGGACTAGTTGGATATTATCGCAACTTCATTCCCTGGTTTTCCGATAAAGCGAAACCACTTACATTACTACTTAAAAAGGCTGTGCGCTGGAGATAGGGTGCTGAACAACAAGCTGCATTTGACCTATTGAAGGATGCCCTAGCTGCAGAAGTTGCCCTTTCATTACCAGACCTCAACAGGCCATTTGTGATTGAAACGGACGCAAGTGGCATTGGCATTGCCGGAGCGCTACTACAGGATGTTGAAGGTCACCTCCGGCCCGTATCAATTATCAGCAGAACCCTCACTGAAGCAGAGAGAAATTACACCGTCCAAGAATGGGAGTGCCTCGCTGTGGTATGGGCGGCAGACCGTACATCGAATTTACCTCCTTTGAGGTGCACTGCGACCATGCATCCCTGTCGTGGATGTTCGAAACAGAACAGTCTTCAGGGCGAGTGCGACGGTGGGTTTTGCGACTGCAGGTTTTAACTGCATGATCAAGCACCGAAGAGAACGCGCAAATATACCTGCAGACGCTCTGAGCAGGTGTCCAGTTGCCACAGAGGAAGCTGTCGTGCCAAGTCTTGCAGAAGAGTGGTTTCCTATTGAGACTGACGAGCCACAGCACACAGTTTACTTCCACGCTGCAGCCTCCATAGACCCACTAGACACATCCATCCTCACTGATCCTACCTTGTTTGCTGCTGAACAGCATAATGATGTGTTTTTACAGCAGCTATTTGAATACCTTGAGTCAGGATCGCTACCTGACAACCCAAAAGAGAACAAGAAAGTTGCTGACCTAGCCAGAGATAGTGAGATTACTGCAGATGGTGTCCTGATGTACACGGCTGGCGGACAAAGCGTTGCCTGGCTTCCCCTGCATCTCAGAGGATGGGTGCTGAAGATTGAGCACGATCACCCCTTGAGTGGCCATGTAGGAATCTTCAAAACCTTGCGACGCATTCGTGGCCGTTTCACTTGGCTCTGTGTCTGGTCTGACACATCACGCTATGCGAGGGGGTGCCAGCAATGCCAAGCGTTCAAGCCGAATCGCCAAAAGCCAAGGGGACTGATGGACAGCTCACGTGCTGCCCAACCAATGGAGCAACTCAGCGTGAATCTTATAGGACCATTGCCTGCAACGTCCAAACAGAACAAGTACATTCTGGTAGTCATTGACATTTTCACCAAGTTTATCGAACTCTTCCCCCTACGTGCACCAACTTCAAGAAACATCACTGACAAGATGGTCGACGTCTTTTGCCGGCATGGGGTGCCCGGCTCACTTTCCAGCGACAATGGGCAACCCTTTGTTAGCAAGCTGTGGAAAGGGGTGCTGCAGCATTGGGGCATAAAGGAGCGTCATACGGTCCTGTACCGACCCCCAGGTCAAATGGTTGAACGCCACAACGCCACGGTGAAACAGTGTATCACCAGTCACTGTCTCTCTCACCGTGACTGGGATAAAAGGCTGCCCGAGGTGGCGTTTGCGATGCGTCAGAGAGTGCAGTAACAGGCTACACACCAGCCTTCCTCTGCTATGGCCGTGAGCTGTGGTTACCGTGGGACCAGCGCCCCAAGACTGCTCACGCTGAGGTACCACCGTCTGTACCACATTCTCTGGCAGCCGAACTAGATCCCTATCTTCAGGATGCCCTAGACATGGCCAGGGAGTGTCAAGACTCGGCCAGGACCGACCAAAAAAGGCACTACAACCAGAAACGCAGGACATCACACTTCAGGGTCGGGGACTTGGTGCTTCGAGAGGTGGATCCACTAAGCAGAGCCAGTGCTGGCTTCACAGCCAAGTTGGCCCCTCGTCGGACAGGTCCATTTCGTATCGTGGCCCAAGTTGGACGGAACACGTTTCGACTAAAGGATGTCAACTCCGTGAAAAATAAGGGCCTCGCCAATGCTGACCAGTTGATGTCCTATAGTGCCCCCTGGACTCCCCCTTGCACGGTTTAAGGGGGGGGGGACTGTGAGGAAGGGGGGACTTGTAGGTGAGAGGGAGTGAGGAGCGAGGGCTAGCTAAGCAAGAGGAGGAAAGGGAAGGAGAAAGGGCAATGGCACGAGGTGTGCCCTCTCCCCGGCAGCACGAGGAGGACGGGAGGAAAAAGAGGAAGGCACGTGAACAGTTCCGGAGTGTGTGTGCAGCGACATGGACGATGAGCCGGGTGTGCTGTAGCGTTGGACCTTGTGAATAAGGCGGAATAAACGTGTTCCAAGCGTGCTTCGTGACACTGCGTTCCGCAGTGCAATACATATTGTACCGAACCCGAAGTAAAGTAAGTTTTCACTCCTTCCCAAAGGACAAGAAGCTCCTGCGAATTTGGTGTATCAAACGCAGAATTGGCAAACAACTTCCGAAATACGTGATGGTTTGCCACAAGCAGGGCGTCAAAGAAGGACAATAGAGGTACACTTCGTACAATAAGTATTTTAATTATTTCGTGTTTTTTAATAATTTTACGTCTTCGATGAAGATATGAGGAAAGTTGTAGAAGATAAACGTAGTTCTTCCTGTTTCACCAGTGCAGAGGGAAATGCTCCCCCCGCAAATACTGGTATATGACGAAATCAGACCTCGTATGCTTCTCGTTCTCCTTTTGTAGTGCTTGTTATTAACTTTCGCAGTTTTATGTCTGTTCAAGACTCAGTTTATGAGGTAACAGAAATGTGTAATGCCAGCGTTATCCTAGGCACCGAAACATGGCTTACAAGTGATATAGATGATTGTCATCTTTTCATGTGTTCAACTTTTACTATTCATAGGAAAGATAGACTGGGGAGACGGGGTGGTGGTGTAATGATCGCTGTTCACAAACGGCTAAATTCATATTCTATTGATATCGAGACTGACCTTGAAGTACTGTTTGTAAAAATTGACGGTGGTTCGTTCAGTGTTATTGCCGGAGTATGTTATCGGCCACCAGATGCTGCATCAGATTTTAATGACAAGCTTCATGCCTGTATTTCTACAATCTGTGCAAAATATCCAAATAAAATGTTGATGTTAGGCGGTGACTTCAATTACCCTGGTATAAACTGGAGTTTAGTTGAGGTAGCCCATGACAGTCGGAATAGAGCAGAGTTAGTCGGATTTCTTGATATTTGCAGCGAATTTCTGTTACAGCCGGTAGTCATTTGTCCCACGCGTGGAAGTGCTGTCTTAGATCTGTTGTTAACTAATAGACCTGAACGTGTCCTGCAGGTTGATTATTTTGACGAGATCAGTGATCATAAGGCGGTTTCGATTTCAATGGACATTAATTATGTGCCACAGAGTAAAACGGCTAAACGTATTTTTGATTATAAAAATGCGGACTTGTCTGGCATTCAGTCGTTTATGCAAAACTATGCTTCAGAGTTTGCATCTTCATGGCGTGACCGATCTGTAAATTCAAATTGGTTGTCGTTTAAAAATACGATCTTATGCTGCGCGGACATGTATGTCCCTTGTATCACAATCAATGATCGTTATAATTGTTGGTACAGTTGCGAGCTGAGACGCTTGTCAAGAAAAAAGAAAAGACTTTACCGGCAGGCCCGAAATAGTAACGCACATGGTGCGTGGGAACGTTATCATTTTCTTGCTTCAGAGTATAAACAGAAATTAAAAATTTCAAAAAAGAAATTCTACAGGGATGACCTGTCGGAAATGCTACGAAACAACCCTAAAAGATTTTGGAACACAGTTAGGTGCCAAGCTGGGCAAAATGCAAATAGACCCTTGTTTCACGATAATGGGGAAGTTATGTCCGACGAGGAGTGCTCTGTTGCCTTGAATAATTATTTTTCCTCTGTGTTTGTTCAAGAATCGGACATTCTCCCACGTGTACTGATGTTGAATGATGAAAATGTTACACATGTGAATGACTACGGACCAATTGTCTTTACAGCTGAGGGCATCTCTAAAGTAATAGATTTCTTGCCTCTATCTAGTTCTCCTGGTTGTGACCACATTTCTTCTAAACTATTAAAAATTACTAAAAACTCGTCGTCAAAGACACTCCAGATAATATTTCAACAATCACTGGACTATGTAGAATTGCCCTCAGACTGGAAGCATGCAATTGTTACTCCTATTCCGAAAACTGAGAAACCCACTGACATCTCTCAATATAGGCCCATTTCGTTAACGTGTATTTGTTGCAAAGTTATGGAGCATATTATATGCTCACATGTCAGAAAGTTCTTAAACATAAATGAAATTCTGTTTTTTAGAAATCAACACGGGTTTAGAAAATATCGTTCATGTGAATCACAGTTGTTCGAGTTCGTCACTGATGTCTTTGAATGTATGAATAACGGGAAACAAGTTGACGCAGTTTTTATCGATTTTAAAAAAGCGTTTGACAGAGTCCCGCATAAACGACTTTTAAGTAAGATAAGACATCAGGGCATCGACAAAAATATCACAGAGTGGTTTTCATGTTTTCTAACTGATAGAACACAATGTGTTAAATGGAATGGCACACTATCCCCCGTCTCGAAGGTTTTGTCAGGTGTCCCACAGGGATCTGTCGTGGGCCCTCTTTTGTTCCTCATTTATGTCAATGACATTCATTTAAACATTCATAGTACTGTGCGGCTTCATGCTGACGACATGGTATTGTATCGGCAAATCACTTGTTTAGAAGATTCTGTTATTCTTCAAAATGGACTTGCTTTCTTTGTGCGATTGGTGCAACAGATGGCAAATGGAGATAAATGTATCTAAAACTAAATGTATGAGCCTTACAAGGTCGAAAAGAATCATAGCAAGTGATTATACCGTTGACGGTATACAGCTAGATCGGGTTACTGTGTATAAATACTTAGGTGTCCATATATGTAATGATCTTTCTTGGAAATATCATATTGAACAGACTTGTTGTGCCGCCTTGAGGACGCTTGGTTTTTTGCGTTCCACACTATATCTTGCATCTTCCGAAGTCAAATTTTTGGCATATACCTCATTTGTACGATCAAAATTAGAGTATGCCTCGTCGATTTGGAGCCCATGGCAAAATTATCTTGTTCAAAAGTTGGAATCTGTGCAATCGAAGGCGGTCCGCTTTATATTTAATAAATACGATCGCGAATCCAGTATAACAGCGTTTAAACGACGAAAAGAAATTCCCTTGCTAGCAAATAGGAGAAAGATTCATCGTCTACAAATAATTTACAATCTTTACGATACAAATTCTGATTATCTTTCTGCGGCACCGCCCTATTCTGAACGTACACGCCATCCCCATACATTGTTTGTTCCCCTATCACGGACGGAGTATCATAAAAACTCGCCCCTGTTGTCAGGTGTACGGGATTGGAACATGCTTCCGTCAGACGTTTTCCAAGGCGGCGGACAAGCACGATTTGTTAACATGTGCGAGGAGCTGTATCTCTTTTAATGTATTTACGCATGTGCGTACAAATAATTAAGTATGCTGTGTTGTTTCTCGAAATAGGTTGTAAGTATGAAAGAATGTTCGTTTTTTGTTCTCTTAGTGACCTTTGTTACTGTGCAATTGCCCTCTTTTGGTGTAACCCTCCCCCCTTATTTAATGCCTTACGGCCCTTAAGGTAATAAAACGAAACGAAAACGAAATTTAGAGCCGGCCATTCAACCGGTACCGTTAGGTTACATTCGACGACTTCTCGTGGAGCATCCCTAGGTGCAATCTGCCGGTCCACTCGCATGACACGGTAAAACGACGACGAAGGCCCCAAGTACGTTATGAATTTGTTGTACACGTTGAATTTTTGAAACCCATTTTGACATGAGGTTGTATGTATTGTCTAGGTCGCATGGAGACTGCACCTCTCGTACCTATGTGTGAGCAGCACATACGAATGCCCGTCGCAGTTACTGATGAGGACCATCTGACATGCGCGTGTGTACATACCACATCAGCCCCACCCTTGACAAGAGGAATCGTTTCAACTTGCTAAGCAGATCAGATGCACAAGTGGTATTCACATAAATGCAGTATCCTTTCACTGCCTTTGTGAAACAGCATTGGACGAACCAAACTCATCAGGACCTCCAACTGAAGATTCTCGAAAGGATGCATCTACGCAGGCAAACACGTTCACAAAAGAGGTGAAGCCACCCATGACTTTCAGCTCAATCAGGACTGACTCTCACCTAGTAGCACTGACAGGCATCGGATTACTACAACTTTTGAGGAACATCACAAAAGAATTTGTGGAAGTACGGCAGCAACTTTCATGCAGATGGTACTGCCTAAGTGATGCAGATGTCGTTTTGATGGTGATGATCAAACTTTATCATAACACAAGCTTCAATTTTCTTGCCGTGGTCTTCAATGTTCACCGGACAACTGTCTCCAATCTGTTTGTGAAGGACTTGCTATCCTTGCTCGCATCTTACGTGAGGCAGTATTTTTCCCATCAAGATATTCAGGGCAAGCCAACCTACCTGTCTACT